>NC_090750.1:50127963-50135463 GCF_036898095.1 Palaemon carinicauda | reverse complement strand
TAGGTTAGGATGTGAAATTGACTCAGCCCCTTGCCGGCCGGCAGAGCTGCTGCCCGGCAAGGGTCTTATGTTTTCGAGTGCTGCCCGGACCTCTCTTGGTCCCTCATCCATGCCTGCCGGCAGAGCCGGACGGCATTGGTCATGGAAGCCTGAATTAGTTTCTCCCCTTCCTTATATGCACTCTTTCGGTTGCCGGGCTTGGAGGTTGTGTACACTCTTATCCCGGCATCCATTCTTTTTTTCTTCTAGTGCTGTACCTGTCCCGGATGCTGGCCTATGAGGACGGCTGCCGGCCTCATAGGCCGGCAGCCGGGCAGGTGTAGTCCTCCAGTTCTTGTGCTGCCGGCTGGCATCGGTCTTGTACCTTTGCCGGCCGGCTTATGTCAGTCCTTGTCTGCCGGTCACCAAGAGTGTGGCCGGCAGCTGGGTACTACCTTGTGTAGTTGCTGGCCGGCAGCCATTGCCGGTCAACACTGGCTGTTACCGGCCGGCAGTTGCTGCCGACCGGCACAGGCATTTGAACCAGACTGCTGCCGCCCTATAGCTGTTAAGTAGTATACTTTAAAGCTAGTTGTGGTGTGTGCTGGCCGGCAAAGGCAGTAAGAAGAAAACTATAGTAAGGGTTTTGGTACAGCACTGTATCTTCTAACACTATTGTGTTTTCTTGCACATCCCTTTGCTGTTGCCCTCAGATAGGAAGCTGAGTTCTTCCCTGTCTATTATCCAGGATTTTAAAATCATTGCTTAGGTGTGAGCTCCACCTGTTTCCTCTGGAAACCTTGCATTGGTTACTCTAGAAGAGATAAACCATTTTGATTTTATTATCTGGAAGGCTGCAACAATGGGTTGTGAGGGAAACACAAGTGTGTGTCTTTCCTTTATGAATTGTTATGCTATACTATGCATATCCAGTGATACATAGTTCACTTGATACTCATGGAAATTTCTTCTCTTTACAGGAGGACCCTCCGAAGTGCGGAAATGTTTTCTGCAATGTCCGCAGCAAGAACCTCTGCGGACATGAGTGTTGTAGGAGACACGCAGCATGCGCTGTCTCCAAGGATGATCTCCAGTATTGGGACCCTCAGGTATGTACTGTATGCACTAACCTGATTACTGAGGCTTTTGATTCCCCTAGAACGGCGGAATCAAGGGATATAGCAAGGGAAAAGCTTCGTACTTGGGTAAGGGGCTTCAAGAAGAACACCTCTGGCCCTTATCTTCCAAGTGAGAAGATGAGGGCGTATCTTTTTCCCCAGGCATCAGCTGATGCAGTGATTCCCCAGCCTCCAGCCTCAAGAGGAGATCCCTCAAGATCAAGTCCAGGTGGACGTGGAAGTCGCAGTCGCGATGCAAGACATCCAGTTGGATGACAGGATGTCTGACCTGGACGAACGTTTGGAACAAGACCTCCTGGCAGAAGGTCCGGATGAAGTTCAAACCCCGGATGTCGTAGAGGATGAGGTCGACGAGGTGTCGGCTACTTCGGTTCAGATTCCGGAGCCTATCCCCTCAACATCGGCTGGTCTCCCAGTAGAACTGGGACAGGCCCTCTCTTCGATTGTTGGAATGATCCAACAAATGCAGAAGGAGAATCAGGAGAAGGCGGCTGCAATGGAACTGCGTATGCAGTCCCTGGCAGAATCACATGGGCCCCGGAAAAGGCTCAATGTGAAAGACCTTCCCGTATGCTCAGATGCTAACCCATGGAGGTATGCTGAGCACATGCCGATGACGACTGGAAAGATCGTCATCTCGGATAAGCTGGGTTCAGTTCCCCTAGAGGAGGTAGAATTCTGGCCCAGCAAGGCATCATATCCGGACTGCTATGTCCGGCTGAGAAAAGAACCAGCTTCAAGGGAGGAGACAGAGCCAAAGGAGGTCATTATTATGGACCACGCTAAGGCTCAAGCCCTACTTTCATCCTCGATGAAAGAGAGGGGCTTCTCTAACTCGAAGGTAGCTGCATTGAGCAAGAAGCTCCCTTCTTTTGTGTCCTCTCCTGATAGAGCCTTCCCCTTTTTACAGAAAGGGTTTGCGGCTGTCCTAAAGGCAGTCGAGGCCGGCAAGCCTTGCCCCTCCCTGGAGGAGTGTAAACCCTTGTCGCTGGCCCTGCCTATGGACCACAAAGACTGGAAGGATGTCCATCTGACATTCTCAGTGGGAAAGTTGGAGGCTGATATTGCCGGACGGCAATTCGGCAAGGACCTCCCCAAGCTGTCCGACTCTCTTTTACGAAGAGAGTTTGAGACAAAAGAAAGACTGGCTGCCTCAATGTCTCATTAGACTACTCTTGAGACGATGGCAAGTGACCCCAAGGTCCATGAAATGTTCATGGTAGTGGCTAAGTCTCACCTAGCCACAGTGACGAAGGACCTTTATGGCTTCGTCAAGGCAAGGAGAGCTTGCAGGGAGTTCGTGTTCACCGGGGCTTCGGTGAGACACGAGCCAAGGAAGTTAATCTCCTCCAACATTTGGGGAAAAGACCTTTTCCCTACCGATGTGGTCAAAGAGGTTGTTGATAAGGCCGCCGTGGAGAATAGAAACCTTCTCCAGAAGTGGGGCCTGGCTATCAAAAGAAAATCTTCCCCGGATGAGGGTCCTCAACCAAAGAGGAAGAATATGAGGACTAGGCTACCGTCTCGGCCAGCCAAGCCTTTTAGACAGCAACAGCAACTGCAATTGCCATTGCCTCAGGTGCCCCAGATGGTGGCACAAACCCCGACTACTTTTCAGTGGGTACCCCAGGCTGTGCCAGGTCAGTCAACCACATTCACCCCAACGTTCGAAGGACAGTCTTCTTCCTTTCGTGCAAAACCTAGAGGAGCAGCCAGAGGCTCGTCTAGGCGCCCCTCAAGGAGAAGGGGATTCAGAGGTGGTCGTGGTCAGGGAGGCAAGACCTCAGGACGGCAGTCCAAGTGAAACGATACCGGTAGGAGGGAGACTGATGAAATTTTGGGATCGCTGGACCTTCGATCCCTGGGCCCAAAGCCTACTCAAGAATGGACTGGGCTGGAGCTGGTACAGCACTCCACCCCCGTGCCTTCGGTTTTTCCAAAACTCCACCCCCGTTTTGGAGGAGTACGTTCAAGAACTGTTGGAGAAAAAGGTGATCCGAAAGGTGAAGTCCATCAAATTCCAAGGGAGGCTGTTTTGTGTTCCCAAGAAAGACTCGGAAAAGCTCAGATTCATTCTGGACTTGTCACCACTCAACAAGTTCATAGTGAATTGCAAATTCAAGATGCTAACACTGCAACACATAAGGACCTTACTGCCCAAGAGGGCATACTCAGTCTCTATAGACTTGTCAGACGCCTATTGGCACATTCCAATCAGCCGTCGACTCTCCCCCTACCTAGGGTTCAGGCTACAACGGAGACTATACGCCTTCAGAGCCATGCCATTCGGGCTAAACATAGCCCCAAGGATTTTCACGAAGCTTGCGAGCGCAGCTCTCAAACAATTACGCCTAAAGGGAATTCAGGTAGTAGCCTACCTGGACGACTGGCTGGTGTGGGCAGCATCCGAGACCGAATGCTTGCAAGCTTCCAGTCAGGTGATCCAGTTCCTAGAGTACCTAGGCTTCAAGATCAACAGAAAAAAGTCTCGACTTTCTCCATCCCAAAAGTTCCAGTGGCTGGGAATCCACTGGGACCTTTTGTCACACAGTTTCTCCATCCCGACGAAGAAAAGGAAGGAGATAGCGGGCTCTGTCAAGAGACTTCTAGATTCCGAAAGGATATCAAGACGCGAACAGGAGAGGGTACTAGGCTCTCTCCAGTTTGCTTCAGTGACAGACCCAGTGCTAAGAGCACAGCTAAAGGATGCAACCGGAGTTTGGAGAACGTATGCATCAAACGCGCGAAGAGATCTGAGAAGACCAGTGCCGCCTCGGCTACGTACTCTTCTCAGACCTTGGTCCCAAGCCAGACATCTAAAGAAGTCGGTTCTTCTTCAGCCACCTCCCCCGTCGATGACGATTCACTCAGACGCCTCAAAGGAGGGATGGGGAGGTCACTCTCATCGGAAAAAAGTCCAGGGGACTTGGTCCAAGCTATTCAGGACCTTTCATATAAACTTTCTAGAAGCTATGGCAGTGCTCCTTACCTTAAAGAAAGTCTCCCCGCGTCACTCGATCCACATAAGATTGGTGATGGACAGCGAGGTGGTTGTGAGATGCTTGAATCGACAAGGGTCGAGGTCACCACCTCTCAACCAAGTGATGTTAGCCATTTTCCGATTGGCGGAAAAGAAGAAGTGGTACCTGTCGGCAGTTCACCTTCAAGGAGTCCGCAATGTGACAGCGGACGCTCTATCCAGGTTCACACCGATAGAGTCGGAATGGTCCTTAGACGCAGGATCATTCTCCTTCATTCTGAATCAAGTCCCAGAACTGCAGATAGACCTCTTTGCGACGAAAGACAACAAGAAGTTGCCCCTGTACGTGTCCCCGTACGAGGACCCCTTAGCGGAAGCAGTGGACGCAATGTCCCTCGACTGGAACAGATGGTCCAGGATTTATCTGTTCCCTCCTCACAACCTTCTGTTGAGGGTCCTCAACAAACTGAGATCTTTCAAGGGGGTAGCGGCAATAGTGGCCCACAAGTGGCCGAACAGTATGTGGTTCCCCTTGGCGTTGGAACTACAGATGAAGTTCGTGCCGCTACCACATCCAGTTCTGACCCAGCGAGTCCAGAAGTCGACTGTCTGCGCTTCATTACAGAAAACCCGGACCCTGCAGCTCATGATTTTCTCGCCCTTGCGGTGAGAAAGCGTTTCGGGATTTCGAAAGCCAGCATAGACTTCCTAGAGGAATATAAGTGCAAATCGACTAGAAGGCAATATGAGTCATCTTGGAGAAAATGGGTGGCCTTTGTAAAGGCAAAGAATCCGCAGGAGATCTCAACAGACTTCTGCTTATCTTTCTTCATCCACCTCCATGGCCAAGGGTTGGTAGCTAACACGATTTCAGTGTGTAAATCTGCTTTGATGAGACCCATTTTATTTGCCTTCCAGATCGACCTAGGTAACGAGATCTTTAATAAAGTTCCGAAAGCCTGCGCTAGGCTCAGACCTTCAGCACCTCCAAAGCCCATCTCATGGTCTTTAGACAAAGTTCTTCATTTCGCCTCCCTGTTGAGCAATGAAGAATGTGCGTTAAAGGATTTGACGCAAAAAGTTATTTTCCTATTTGCATTCGCGTCCGGGGCCAGGGTTAGTGAGATCGTAGCCCTCTCGAGAGAGGCAGGTCGTGATCAGTTCCTGGATGGGGGGGATCTGAACCTGTTTCCGGATCCTACGTTTCTCGCCAAGAATGAGTTACCCACCAACAGGTGGGGTCCCTGGAGAATCTGCCCTCTGAAAGAAGATGCATCTCTATGTCCAGTAGAATGCCTAAAGGTCTATCTTCGTAGAACTTCAGACTTCAAGGGTGGTCAACTATTCAGGGGAGAAACATCAGGCTCAAATTTATCTCTGAATCAACTCAGAGCGAAAATCACATATTTTATTCGCAGAGCGGATCCTGACAGTACACCCGCAGGTCACGATCCGAGGAAAGTTGCCTCATCCCTAAATTTCTTTAATTGTATGGATTTTGAACATCTCCGTTCATACACGGGCTGGAAGTCTTCCAGGGTGTTCTTTCGCCACTATGCTAAGCAAGTAGAGGAACTTAAGAGATCTGTGGTAGCAGTGGGTCGTGTAGTTAACCCTACTGTTTAACTCTGCGAGGAACAGTGGTCTTAACTGGGACGATTAAGTCCAGGGTGAGTGTGTAGGTACATACTGTACTACAAACTAAATGAGGGCACCAAGTGCCCATATAGACTGTTCCTTCTTTCAAAGGTGAACCTAGCATAAGTTCAGACATGTGTGCCGAGCGTTTCTAACGCTAATGTGATTGATTTGTAATACAGACTTTTATGACTTGATACCTCGGTATCTTATTAAAGTGGTGTTTAATGGTTTTTCTTTCAGATAAACAAGTTCTGTTTACTATCATACTTATGCTTAAAGTTTTGGGTTATCCTCTTTTATATATATATATATATATATATATATATATATATATATATATATATTTGTTGTTAACCTGTCTGTTTATTGTCTGTCAATAAACTTGTTCTTGAGAACCTTGCGTCTCTTTCACCTGTGTCAATTTATTGGTATAATTGATCATTTTAATTCTATGTATCTTATCTGGGATAATTCTGATAGAATTGTTCTGTTATACAAGCTATGTTGCATTGGTTTATGTAGTCCCCTAATGGGAGGACTCCGTCCCATAAAGGGACGAGGGCGGTTTTATTAGTTTCTTCCTATGCGGATATAAACCTTTGTCCAATACAAGTATTGTGCGGATTACTGGTCAATATATATTGACGCAGTGGTTCTATACAAACTATGCTTTACTTAATATAGGGCGAGACCACTATATTAGCTTGCCTGGTATTCATACATAGATATATGTACTCTTCGAGATTTTTCCAGAGTCTAGTAGGACTCTTCCCTGTAGGGGGCAGGAAGCTCTAACATAGTTTATAGTTAGTTGAAAAGATGTATAACGGTAACATCTTAGGTCTCTAGGTCTAGTCGACCGGGAAAAAATTACCTCCGGGGAGTACGGCACATTCTGAGAATCCACAGATACAGTAATGCTCTGGTACACTTCCATCAGGACGACATGGCTTGAGCCCAAAAAACGGATTTTGAGCGAAGCGAAAAATCTATTTTTGGGTGAGATGGCCATGTCGTCCTGATGGACCCGCCCTTGCCTTTCTAAGAAAGGGTTGTAGGACCCCTCCCTACATACAGTATCTGTAGCACCTCGTGTACGCTACAAGGAATACAGATGGCGCCAGGATTGGCGCCAGGCACGCATACGAATCGGGGGATAGGGAAGCCTTGGGAGCGGCTCCCCTTTTTCTTTCCCGAATTCGTATCTCGCCAATCACCTCCTACGAGACGAAATCTCTGTCCAGGATCTAGATTGCCATGTGACGTGTCTAGAATACGTCCTCTGATATGTCGCGATATCCCTTTCACGAGGGATACTCGCTCCAGGAGTTAGAATTCTGGTACCTTAAGGTAAATTCTCTGGGAATATCGCCGTAGTTGTAATATACCCTAGGAAGCTACCCTATAGGAACTTCCATCAGGACGACATGGCCATCTCACCCAAAAATAGATTTTTCGCTTCGTTCAAAATCCGTTATATATATATATATATATATATATATATATATATATATATGTATATATGTATATATAATTATATATATACATACATATATATATAAATATATATATATACAGTATATAAATATTTATAACATATATATATACATATAAATACATGGGTGTTATGTGTTATAAATATTTATATATATATATATAAATACTGTATATATATATATACATATATATATGTATATGTATATATATACATATATATATACATATATATATATATATATATATATATATATATATATATAT
>NC_090750.1:50117963-50122963 GCF_036898095.1 Palaemon carinicauda | reverse complement strand
CTATCAGATTCATTGGCAAAACATTAAATCTCAATGGTTATTTCAAAAATTCTATTTACCAAAGATTAGAGAAATAGATAAGGAGTTTGGAATCTAGAAGAGAGAAATAGGAGATTTTAAGCATTGTTAAGAATGAGGGAAACATTGAGACCAAGAGGCTACCTTATCTCATTACAGCTATTACTTTCATACTTACTGAGAATCTCTCTCTCTCTCTCTCTCTCTCTCTCTCTCTCTCTCTCTCTCTCTCTCTCTCTCTCTCGTTAGATATTTTTTACATTTGAGTACAAATCTTGACAAATGAAATGCCAAATTAGTAATCAATAATAAAAACATAATTCGATGCAAAAGTTCAAGTGTATCCTATTACTGACGATTAAGGCTTCACAAAATAGTTAGTTTTTGAGATAAAATCTATATTGTTATTGCATTGCATTAAGAGTCTATTTTCGAAATAGGTTTTTAATACATCTACAATGCGATATCAAAAGTATTAATGCCTATTGATGAAAATTGATAATCAGAAAAAGTGAGATAAATTGTGAACCAGGAAATACGTTTCTATGGGCGTGGATTTATTTAGTACTAGATTTGGTTTGAACAATTCCTTTGTATGAGATCCCTGAAAATATAAACCTATTTAAGGAATAAGAAAAAAAGTAAATAACTTAGCTCAAGCAAACACACACACACTCACACACACACGCGCACACACACACACACACACACACATATATATATACATATATATATATATATATATATATATATATATATATATATATATATATATATATATATATATACTGCCTCTCTTAAGTATGTATTTTAACTAACAATCTCTAGAGGTTGGTCCATAACTCTTATATGCTGTTTCTCTGTATTTCCATTGAGCATTATTTTAGTTTTACTCATATTAATTTTAGTCCTACAGCTCTGCTTTCTTTAATCAAATATTCTATTATCTTTTATATTCCCTCCCACGATTCACTAAACATAACTATGCCATCTGCAAATCTTACGTTGTTAAGGTATTTCACATTGATGTTAATTACTTCATTTTCCAGATATAAATTTCTAAAAACTGTCTCTAGGCATAATGTGAATAATTTAAAAGAGATGGGATCTCTCTGTATAACTCTTATCTCAATTGGAATTTTCTCATTATCTTTAAGTAGATTTGAAATTGATGCCCTTCCAGTATAGATATCTTAATTGTTCTAGAATAAAATGCAATTACTTCTTCGATTTTTTCATTGAAAGGTTTCCATTATTTCTGAAGTTTTTACATAATCAAAAACTTTCTCATAATCTGTAAATGCCATACTTAGTAATTTGGTATACCCTATTGATATTTTTCATTAGCTAATTAATTACGTGGGTAACATTACCTATTGAACACCAACTTCTAAAGCCTGCCTGCTCTCCTGGATGATTAAAGCCTAGGTGTTATTCCATTTGACCTAATATATTTTTGAATATTTTGTATATCAGAAAGAGTAAACTTAACGGGGCAATAGTTTTTAGGTCTTTTGCTTTCCTTTTTGTGAGTTAGTGTAATAATTAAGTTGTTTCCAAACTGTAGTAGTAGAGCATTTTTGCAGACATTTTATGTGAAGTTCAGGTTTTTTTTTTATGAACTTTCCACCTCTCCCTTTTACTGATTCCAATAAAAATTGTGTCAAGTTACTGTTCGTTTCTTGTTTACTTGGTCCCATTCAATCAGGTAGCTGGAAGTATCGATTTTCTATTGGTAGCTAAGTTAATGAGAAGTTTCTCTTATTATACGTTTTGCTAAGGTTTTTTTTTTCTAATGATTTTTTTTTCCCTAGATCTAAAAAAATTTGCTTCTCACCATTATATAGTTCTTAATTTCAACTTGTTTAACACTATTACATCTTTAACTAAATTAACATTTATACTAAGAATAAAATCTATATTTTCTTCCACGTTTCAGATTCTCCATGTCCATTTTCTATGTTACATTTAAAAAAAAATAGTGTTAATTAATTTAAGATTGTTTTATTCAGCAAATTCTACAAGAATGTCTCTGACCTTTTTGCCAGCACCAATTTTACCTACTGCTAATTCTCCTCTCTTCTTTTAACCTAATTTAACATTGAAATTACTCTAAACAAAAACAAATTGAATATTATGTTTTTTTCGTAGATACATCCAGATCTTTATAAAAAGTTTATATTTCTTCCTCAGTATGTGATGTTGTCGGTGCATACGTTTGAATTATCACAAATATATACTTTTCATTTAGTTTGATCATTAATTCTGCAATTCTATCACCAGTACTACACAATTCTTCTATGTTACCTGCTAGACTTTCTTTTTTTAAATAAGAAAACCCACTCCTTTTTTGGTTTCGTTTCATGTCCTCTAGAGAAAAATATATGGCGTTCTTTTAACTTTTATATATCCTCCAGGACATATAATTTCACTCAATCCTACTATATCCCAATTTATTTATTTCAGCTCTTCTTGTAACACAGCAAGATCGCCTTTCTTAGACAGGGTCTTGACGTTGGATGTTGCAATGTTCAATGTCCTAATGAAGCCTCTCCTAGTCTAAAGAATTTTATCACCCCTGCATTGGTATGTAATTGCCTGCCACCTTGAGCAGTTGTTCTAATGATGTTCGGGGCTGGAGGCCGACAGGGGATTGATTTATTCATGTCTGACTTTTAGCTGCTTTGCATCACCAATCTGGCCATTAATTATAATATATGACTGCGAGACTAGGCTATGGCTATGGTGGGAGATTTTGTTCTGATTGCTCAAAGTAAACCAACCTGTTATGGGTGGTCATGACTGTATAGCTTTGATGATCATGGCGATGTGCAAGCCCTCTCTCCTCGTTAAGGTATCCCACTTACTAAAGGAATGACTCCTAGAAAATGCATTCATAGGCTAAACACGAAACCACGTCTTGAGACGAGTTGCCAAATAGCGTTTTGATTTTATCACCTTTAAATTTGTCCCTTACACTCTCTCCGCTTTGCGATCACCTAACACATCATGTGAGAAAATATTCATGTGTTTTTGGCCGTAAAACTTTATGATCGAATGCATAAGATAAAGAATCGTAAAGAAAAAAGTGGAACGAACTTCAAGGAACCCAATACGTCATGAGAGAGAGAGAGAGAGAGAGAGAGAGAGAGAGAGAAAGAGAGATCCAGAACCTGGGAGCGAAAGATGTAATTGGTGTAATGATTGTTTGTAGGAAGAAATACTGTTGGTATAATAGAAGTTGAAAGCTCAAGTTGTAATCATCCTTATTTTGAATCATTGTAAAATTTTTCTGTTTATTCAGGAGTATGTACAATATTATTTATCTTTCTCTTCAGTTAGAGACATGTTTCTTCCAAGATTTTGACTCAAATAATATACCGGTCAGGGTTTGGAACTGACTGATCTTGAAAATTTGTACACAATCGGTAACGACGTTGGTTGTATTAAGTAGTTTTCTTCTTTGAGTGATGATAAGGATGATGATGATGCTGATGATGATGATGATAACAATGATGACGACGACGACGACGACGACGCATTGGCTAAAGGTGATGTCACACTAGCGAAATTTGCATGAACTTTATCTAATTTTGTCGTAGACTTTCCAAAGACGTCGATGTCAATATATAGTCCGGTTGTCTGTCACACAAGTTTTTCTCCATACTTTGGTTGACATCATCAAAACGCGAACAAACCGTTTCAACTGTGAATTCCCGTACCGATAAAACAACCATGCCTAATAACATAAAGCAACTTGTGGGTCGTGCTTGTACGTGTTTGGTTTTGCAATAAACAAAGAAAAATAAAAGAAAAGGTCTTAGTGCTCGGTTAAAACGACGTGAAAAGATAAGTCATTAATTGTATTCCGGTATTTAGACTAGTGTCTATATATATATATATATATATATATATATATATATATATATATATATATATATATATATATATATATATTTACATATATATATATATATATATATATATATATATATATATACACACATCATCTCCTACGCACTTTGACGCAAAGGGCCTCGGTTATTTATATTTAACCAGTCATCTCTATCTTGAGCTTTTAATTCAATACTTCTCCACTCATCATATCCCACTTCACTCTTCATAGTTCTCAGCCAAGTACGCCTGGTTCTTCAAACCCTTCGATTGCCTTGTGGAGCCCAGTCAAAACATTTAGTGAGCTACTCTCTCTTTAAGAATATGAAGCGCATGCCCAAACCCTCTCCATCTACCAATCAGCATGATTTCATTCACATTTGGAAATCGTGTAATCTCTCTTATAGTTTAATTTCTAATTCTGTTTTGTCATATAACCCCAAATATTCTTCTGTGGGCTTTATTCTCAAATCTGCTAAACCTGTTGAATATTGTTTCATTACCATACCACGACTCATGCCCATACAGTAACGCAAATCTCACTAACCTGATATATAGTCTGATGTTTATATGTCATTTCAGGCTATTTAATTTGCAAATTTTACTTAACCTAGCAATTATGTTTGTGATTTGTTATGCTCATGAAGAGACTTAAGGAAATTTACATTTTTAAGAGGATCTCCATAATAACGCAGGACTCACCACAAAATTGGTCCGTGCATATTATCCAAGGTTTTTTTCATAATCCACAAATGCCATCTACCTTTTTGAAATCCTGCTTGTTCATCTTTGAACTTTCCACAAATCTTCCTCTCTAGTCTCTTTATAATACGTGAGAGTGATGCCTCTCTAACTATTACAATCAGTCAAATCTCATTAGCTTACCATGTTCACCAACATTCCTAGCACCCATTCATAAGGTTTTGCTCCTTCATGCTAGATCTTACAAAATAATCTTGTATGTATTTTGGGAGTCACTTTATTTTCAACAAGTATCATATAAGCAGTTATTCCATCGTAACCAGGGGCTTTCCATCTCTAGAGTTATTTTTAGTAATAGCTTCGACTTCAAACACACTGAATTCATT
>NC_090750.1:50070463-50110463 GCF_036898095.1 Palaemon carinicauda | reverse complement strand
CGCGTTATCAAACAGACGCAGAATTCAACAACAAAATCAAATGCTTCACCGCCTTAGCTTTCCTTCCTGTGCAAGATGTTATTGATGGATTTATCAACTATCAGATGATGACGATTTACCCCAAGAATTAGTATCTTATTTCGAAACGCACTATATAGGAGGAGAAAGGGGTAGAGGAGAGCGAAGACGAAGAGTGGAGCCTACTTTTCCTATTGCATTATCGAATGTTTTTGAACGAGTTGAGCATAATAGAAGCAGAACGAACAACAGCATAGAAGGCTACCATAATGCACTGTAAAGCTCAATGACAAATATGCATCCAAATCTATGGAAGTTTACTTCGTATCTAAAAAAGGAAGAGATTTTAGCAAGAAAGAAAAAGTGTGACTTAGATCGAGGAAACGCTGAAGGAATGAAAAAGGTATATAGTGATGTCAACACAGAAAAGAGACTATTTGCGTAGTATTGCGTGGAATCTGCACACTTGTTAAATTATTGCTTTTTTTCTGTTTTATTCCATCTATGTTCTTAAATAACGAAACTTTTTTTTAAAGGATATGTTCTTAAATAATAAAGTATTTTATAAATGGTCTATGTATTTTCATTTGATCATAGTAAATAAATTAAAAAAAAAAAACATTTACTTGATTTCCTTATTGGTTGTTTACTTATCGAAACTTTGAAAGCCAAACTTGGTTGTTTGAAAGAGATAAAATGGTACTTCAGAAACCAAAGTGTTTTTATCACAAATACTTGTTTTATGGCAAAATTGTCTTGCGGCGATTTTTCCTATTAGGCGAAATTTCCCGAGGCGAGAAATCCTGAGGCGAGTTTTCCTACGGCAAACTTGTTTACGGCGAATTTTCCTAAAACCATCCAAAATATAGAAGAGAAGATAAGTATAGTCCTGAAGAAAAATGCCTCGGGGTGGGGGTAGGGAGGAACCACCCCATTTGTGCCGAAATGTGATCCTGAAGTTCGGAGGGCTATTCATGATAATGGGGACAAAGTTTCGTTACGATGGGGTATCTATGACATACGTGATAGGTACCACGTGATCACCTGCTACCACTGTCAGAGGTATGGACATTTTGAAAAAGATTGCAAGTCTAAGAATGAAGATAAAGTCTGCGGGAAATGTTCAGAGAGGCACTCCACCAGGGAATGTGATTCGGAAGTGTCAAAGTGTTATAAATTGCACAAAGTTAAACAGATCAACTAACCATACAGTAAATTCTAGAGACTGCAATGCTTTTGACTTGGAATTGAGAAGACTAGCGGAAAATACTGATCATGGTTACTAGGGATGTCATAAACTGTGGCTATGTAAATATACAATCTGTAGGTAATAAGACTGTTCAAGTTCGAGAATTGATAAACAAGAAATATTTAGATATACTAGCATTATCTGAAACATGGTTAAATAACTTGGACGAGGCAAAGATCACTGAAATGACGCCCCTCACATATTCCTTCTTTCACATACCGAGAGAAGGTAGGTCTGGTGGGGGTGTCTGACTCTTTATTCATAAAAGTTACTCAAATCTCAAAACGTTGAAAAGAACTAGTGTAACAAGCTTTGAATATATATAAATAATATTTATGCCAAAAAAACAGAAGAATATCCTTTGCAACAATCTACAAACCTCTTAGAACAAACACTAGTATCTTTTTTGAAGAATTCGGTGCTCTCATTGAGATGATTATCATAGAGAAAAATGAATTAGTTATTTGTGGAGATTTCAATTTTTGGATGGATGACGCATCAATTCCTGATGCTTTGCCATTTAGTGAGTTACTAGAATCATATCGACTAGTGAATAATGTTGACTGTACAACTATTTTAACTGGGCATACGTTAGACTTAGTTCTAAGTGATGACATGAATAATATTGTATCTGATATGAAAGTCGAAGAGAAATGTACTATCTCCCCAGTACACAAACTTATTACGTTTAGTCTACCTCCACAGAAACATGCATTCGTAAAGAAAATAAACTTTAGACACAAATCAAATTTTTCTCCTACCGTATTTATTGAAGAAGTTAAAAAGAAATTAAATGATGCTATCAGCTTTCCCTGTGATCATGATGACCAACGTCTGTAAGGAGTTAAGTGTGCTAACTGTCTCATGACCACTTATAATAAAGTGAGTAAAAGTGAATATGATACCATGTGCCCACCGATGGAAAAGACTATAACCATAAAAGATCAATCTCCTTGGTTTGATGGAGAGCCTTTGGTAAAAAAAAAAAAAAAAAAAAAAAAAAATGGAGAGCCTTTGGTAAAAAAAAAAAAATAAAAAGTGGAATAGGTTAAAAACTGAAAGTACTTGAGTAGAATACAAAACTGCTGCGTGTCAATATAACTACCGACTAAGAAGGAAAAAAAGTGCATACTATAAGAGAAAGATCCTCGAAGTTATATCGTCTCCTGAATGATATAATGGGAAGTGTAAAAGAGAAGAAGCTACCTGATGGATACAGTGACCAGGAACTAGCAAATAATTTTCTAGTATTCTTTAAAAACAAAATGGAAAATATAACCAGGTCATTTGTAGATACTCAATATCAGATTAATGATACACCAATCACACAGACAAAATTAATACGATTTAACAAGACACAAGATGACATCACCAGAATTATCAAGAGAGCAAAGAAAACAAACTGCGCGATCGATATTATGCCAATATCTGAATTAATTGGAAGGAGAGACTTTTCTAGTCTAGCCGAAATAATAATGAGAATAGCAAATGCAAGCATTGATGAATGTAAGTTTCCTAAATCTGAGAAAATTACTAGTCACACCAGATCTGAAAAATGCACTGGACTACCAGGAATTAAGCTTATATAGACCTATTTCAAATCTATCATTTGTCTCAAAAGTGCTTGAATATGTAATTCTTGAACAACTAGTCAGTCACTTAGAAGTAATAGTAGTCAGTCACTTAGAAGTAATATAAGCTTTGCCTGACAATCAATCTGCTTACAGAAAACTAAACTATACGGAGACAGCCATCTGATCTGTTGTAAATGATATGCTAGAAATGATGGATGAAAATAAATGTGGTATCTTAATACTGCTCAATCTCAGTACTGATTTTGATACAGTTGTGTATGAACTGCTACTAAATGATCTACGGTCCATCTGCGTTGAAGATCAAGCCGTCGAATACCTAAAAGACTACTTAGTTGGTAGAAATTACTCTGTACAAATTGGAAACTCTTATTCATCATATGAACCCTTAAACAGAGGGGTACCCCAGGGGAGTGTACTTGGCCCAATCTTATTCTGCATCTATACTATTGGTCTATCGAAAATGCTACAAAGGCATGGCGTGAAGTTCAAACTATTTGCAGATGACACACAATTTTACTTCTCCATAAATGATATACATGACACTACTGAAACTCTAAACCGAATCCTTGATAGTGTTAGAGAATGGATGACATTTAAACAACTAAAATTAAAAGAGAACAAAACTGAATTCATGGTGGTGGGTAAGAGAAACGGGGTGAGAAACTTGGGTGATATTCAAATGAACGTAAATAATGACTCGGTGCCGATATCTAGTAAAGTTCGAGATCTAGATGTATTTCTTGACTGTAACCTGTCTCTAAATGCCCAAATAAATAATGTAATAAGAACTGCTGGTTATCATCTAAGAAATATTGCGTTTATAAAAAAGTACCTGAACGAAGATTTTGTAAAGAAACTTGTGATAAACTGTGTTATACCAGGATTGACTACTGCAACTCTATCTATTACAATCTACCAAAAATGCAACTTAAGAAATTACAAAACATAATAAACAGAGGAGCAAGACTGATAAAAGGCGTCCCACCTAGAAAAAGGATCACCTCTATACTAATCGATTTACACTGGCTGCCGATTAAAGCGAGAATTAAATTTAAAATATGTACAATAACCCACCAAGTTATCAGAACCGGGCGTCCAAAATACTTAAGAGAATTGCTACATTTTGCGCAGCCAACAAATCGTGTCGACACGAGAATAGTTACAGATGGCTTCAAACTGTTGGAACCTAGATATATGTCTACTTTACTACTTTAGGCTCTTGAGCCTTTAAATATGCGGCCCCGAGACTATATAATAAGCTCCCACGAAACATTCGAATGACTGAAGACATTAAGGCTTTCAAGAGGAAACTGAAGACTTTCTTATCTAAAATATCATACAACAGTGACGATTTAACAATAAATGAACAATACGTGATCTGAAACGATAAATACTCTGAACGAACAAGGTATAACTACAGTGGAGGTCCTGTAGAGAGTGGGGTTCTCCTGCTGTATGGGACCGGAAAGGCAGCCATCAAAGCAAAGTAAAAAGTAAAGTAAATTCAAAGATCATCATTATTATCATGAATAAGAAGAAGACTTCAAAATAGATCACAGAACTGCAATACCGGCTGAAGAAGGTCATGAGTGTGACGTTTTACTCAGGAGTGCCCTGCTCCTATTTACGCAGCTACATTAACCACAGTTAGGTTTGAGTTTTGATGATCAGTGAAGTAGGTTTACCTATTTATTTACTAAAGTGTTTATTCCGTAGTGGGGATCTATGATTGTTTTTTTTTATTTCTTACTCTAACTCTTATATAACAATAGTTCATCTGTTTTTCCTTGTGTCAGATACATGGCTTGTAATCTTAAACTACTATGCCGAAGAAGTTTTTAAATTAGCTCTAAAAACTTTAAGGGACAAAATGGGATTCGTCAGATACTTGCAACTATGCTACTTTCTTTTTATCGAAGGTTTTAATAGGTTTTCCCTTTTGAGCATTTTCTTACCGACACCCACCCCCCCCCCAAAAAAAAAAATTAAAAAATTACCATTATCTCATTTCAATGTCATATATAGATGACAAAAACTGCAAAACCTACCATTTACTAAAATTCGGAAAACTAAATACTTTATGGAAATACAAAGAAAAAAAAAATGGAGGAAAGGGAAACTATATTTTTCGACGATAGTATAAAGGTAAGATTAAGTAACCCATAGACTAAAGACAGGAAATCAAGACGACAATATTCCAGCTAAAGTTAAACACAAAATCTAATGCTCTGTAGACGACAAAAACATCAAACAGAATCATAATGCAATTTGTACACCCTTGTATTACTTCGGAAATGGAAGGTCAGCTTTAGATCGACGTATTGCTGTTATATACTTTGCATATATTAAGGCACACTTGATGGAAAAATTATAACCACCTCATATCCTAATTGATAATCTCATTTATTAATTCAGACAAGCATCACTGGCTTCCTGATTTGATAACGGATTCCGTGATTGCCATTATTGTGTTAAAAAAGACTGTAATAATAGATTTATAATCAGATCACATTTAATGTAATACATGAGCCATAAGATTGCATTAATTTTCGAAATTACTGATGGTATGTTTTTTCTTTAAATAAGGTTGAAATTACTATAATGATAAAGCTATCGTTAAGATTAATAAATAATTGATAATGGAGAATTATGATATTTTTCTTGTATGAACCTGCACTGCTTCAACCCTTCACCCTTTTATAATCCTTCTCTGTCTCTTCGTCAAAACCTTCTCGTACACCTTCCTGGTATTCAAAGTAATGCAATGCCCTTATTCATCTACAGCCTGGCCTTTTGCCTTTAATTCAACGGAAAATCTTTCCTTATTTCCACTCCTGAACCTTTTCCAAATCCAGGTTATACTAGCTAACCAATGTCAGCCAGTGAATGATAATATTACCTCTGTAATGGTGCTCCCAGTTTCACTCGGTTAATTTCTTTTAGTCTTTCCACTTTTCATCTCTTTATTTCCTCAGCAATCACTCATCGTGCATTCCCCACTTTCACATGACTTTCCACCTTATTGGGAGTTGGTTCAGGTGTTATGGCTATTATTATTGTTATTTTTTACTAGGTAAATTACAAATATAGCTGGAAAACTAGGACGCTATAATCCCAAAGGGCTCCAGCAGGGAAAATTATTTACTTAGTAAAGGAAATAACGAAACATAGATTAGTCTGCCTGAGTGTACCCTCCAGCAAGAGAATTCTAATCAAAGACAGTGGCTATGGTACTATCCAAGACTAGAGCATGTTTAGGCAAAGGAAAAATGAGCTGTAGCCAGAGAGGGATCTAATCTAGTATTATCTGGTAATTCAAAAAACCTATTAACTTTTTAGCAGTAGTTTCAACGGGTGGTTGGTGACTTGGGCAAACTACTGCCTATACATTTCACTATGGAGATAGATTGACAGATGAATAGGTATCTGAATGAATAGATAGGCTGATGAATAGATATTTATATATCCGCAGATATGACTATACTTTAGAGTATATTATATGAAATAACCAATATTCTTATATCACATATTCCCCTTTTCAATTAATAGAGAACTAATGCAGGAAACTTTCATGATTAAATTGGTGATAGTCATTTGTTTAGATTCCCTCTTATATCGGTGTATGTAATCAGACCTCAAAATCAGCTGTAAAATAACTGTCATAAACATTATACCATTCCCCAAAGCTAATATATTTACTATACTGGGTTTTAAGGAGGGGGTAATGATTTTTCAAGGAAATTAATTTTTATTATTTGAGAAGACAATGTGATGCACACATCAGATAAAAAATATACAGATGGTAAAATCTGCTTTAAATGATCTTTACCCATTACATAAAAACATAAAGAATACCGTAATCATACGACTACATTAGAATTACAAAGTTACATGGTAAAACTTGTTCGCTCAGTCATTTGAAAATTTTAAAGGCATAAATGTTTTCTTTATCATTCTAAGATTATTTCTCAATCAATCTTTGTCATTAAAATACATAATAAAGATAAAAAAACTATTTGAGAGTGAATAGAATAAATTCATTTGAGAAGACTGTAATTATTCCGTTTACTTGCGCGTCTAAATTTTTTTCAATTTAAACACATTTGCACTCACAATCAAACACATACATATGCCTAAAAAAACACACACACATTTGTAATAGCCTGCTATACCAAGGCACCAAAATACAAACAGCAATCAACTCTTCTAAGATCGTGTTCTTGTTCAACGGTTTTCTACTCGTGTGCTTAGTGGAAGATTACCTGTCTTTCAATTCTAGCATTATCAATGATAACAGGAAGAGCCACTGTAAAGTATTAATATCATTTATACCATCATCATCTCCTCCTATGCCTATTGACACAAAGAGCCTCGCTTAGATTTCGTCACTAATCTCTATCATGAACTTTTAAATCAATACTGCTCCATTCCTCATCTCATAATTCACCCTTCATAGTCCTTAGCCATGTAGGTCTGGGTCTTCCTATTTATCTTTGTCTCCTTTAAATAGTAGTATTTCAAGTACCATTTGATATCCATGGCTTTCTCCTCCTTGTAACTGGATGTCTCAAAACTTCACTACCGAGTGACTGATATATATTCTTAGGATCACATCATTCTTCATTAGTTGTCTACTCTTCTCTTAAAGTCTCTTAGACTGTAAATCGATTTCTACATTCAACTGCAAATGTTTCTCTGTGCTCATCTTCTAGAAGCTTAGTTTCACCAAGCCAAGGTATTCTATCTAAATTTCAGTTGGTTGCTTTCAGTTTCAATTTCAGTGCTGAGATCACTAACGATACGTGGACCTTTATAGCTTCTCACATTTCTTAGTGTCTGCCTTCTCTCTTTATCAATGGCTATTTGATCTATTTGAGTTTTGCATTTCTCACATGACGATGCCCATATATATTTGTGGAGGTCCTTTTATTTGATCAGTGTACCT
Organism: Palaemon carinicauda; assembly: GCF_036898095.1. NCBI lineage: Eukaryota > Metazoa > Arthropoda > Malacostraca > Decapoda > Palaemonidae > Palaemon > Palaemon carinicauda. The sequence goes on along the minus strand of NC_090750.1, from coordinate 50,102,656 downwards.
CAGATGACTAGATTGTTTTTGAATGAAATCAATTTTCTTTTTAGACTTCTCCAGATCGTCACCACACATCAAATACTTTATATCTTCATTTTTCCTTCCAACTTTAGCATTGAGGTCACCAGTCACAATTTCCCTATCTCTCTCTAGGATTTCATTTATCACACTCTACGATTCTTCATATTATTAGTCTTTTCTTTCTTCAGGCGGAATCATTTGTTGGTGATTAGCAAACTATAATATTCACATTGCACTTTTTGATTAAAGCTTTGGATTTAACAATCGACTATTTACAACTCCCCACTCATTTAATGCCTTATCTACTCTTGGCTTTATCATGATTCCTCCCCCTTCTCTTCCAACTCTATCTCTTCTCTCTGTATATATATATATATATATATATATATATATATATATATATATATATATATATATATATGCATATATATACATATATATACATATATATATTTATATATATATAAATATATATATATACATATATATATATATATATATATATATATATATATATATATATATTTATACATATATAAATATATATATATATATATATATATATATATATATATATATATATACAGTATATATACAGAGTATATATATATATATAAATACAGAGAGAGAGAGAGAGAGAGAGAGAGAGAGAGAGAGAGAGAGAGAGAGAGAGAGAGAGAGAATCTTTCCATGTTTTCAGATTTACATACAAAATCCCTTACATGTTTCACTTAGGGACACAAATGCGAACCGTTTCATTAATTCATTTTCCACTTGCTGTAGCTTCCCAATCTGGCTCATAGTTCTTATATTCCAATTACCAATTGTATATCTTTCTTTGGTAATCATTAACCGGGAGATTCTTATTACCACACTATGGCCAGAACTAGGAGCCATTCTGTCATTTTTTCTTTCCATAGTCTGTCTAAATCCGCTTATATGCCCGATGGTAAACATGAATTGATAATATACTGTACATAAATTGAGATATTTCATAATGAAATGCTTTTCGATTTTCTTTTCTCTTTGCAGCGTAATATGGTTGATTATCCATTGGATTAACTTTTTAATATATCTTATTTGAAAATATCATGTTTATAATTTCTCCTAAGTTATATGCGAGCCATACTTGGATCATTTGATTTTGCAAGGATAAAATTACCATTTTGTGCTAGAGAATGTGATACGCTTATAGAAAGTTTTAATTAATGACCGAGTTCGGTGTTATTTATATTATCACCGGAACAATGAAGTGGGGCTGAACTGAGCCAGGAAATTGTTAGCTCATGAACTATATTTCTAATTTATCAATACGACCGAAAACAATATCCTTTCCTTATTGTTCTCGTTTTGACCTAGTGAAGGACAAACTATTGCACATTAGAGACAGGGATATCTAATCACTGCATTTGATGTAGCTTCGTTCAAATTTGTATATTAATTTCCATGTTTGATCTTTTTTTGTATAGCATATTCTCTCTCTCTCTCAATAGATTATGTTCAACTGAAAATAAAAGTAATCAGTGTTCCCCTATCCTTGTCTCTCTTATAAATCATTCTGTGTAAGTATTCAATATATATTTCAAACATATAGTAACTCATATATTTGGGTTCTGTAACCTTCATAATTATAGTCTGCATTAGGTCCTGATATTTAAATGCTGTCATTATAAAATCCTCATAATTAGAATAAACAACTAACACAATAATGAAACTCTATTGTGAAGAATATGGAGTAAGATGGTTTTAGAATTAAGGAATGAGTATAGAAAACTCATACTAAACAGAAAAAAAGTTAGATGATTCCTATTGTTTCATAGAACTTACAGGTTAAAAATCACAACCTACCCCATTGAACATGAATTAAACCTTATGACGGGCCAAGAGTAGGTTGTGACTCAAAAGGCGAGATGAAAGCAACTGAGTAACATTATTACAGAACATCGAGTTTACATACACACCAAGTCCGGGCAAGTAGGTCACAAAATACAACAAGCTATTTCTTGTCCAACTGGCAACCGGTTCTGTTAACAGTTAACAATAAGAAAAGCAGACAGGTTGATACAAGTTGCTGTCAGTGCGAGGGGAGAGCGAAGATACAAAGGATGATATATACGAAAAAGAGAAATGTCGTTACTATGTACGATCGTGTGACACCCGGGTGGTACATGGCTCCCCCCCTAAACATGATATAATGTACAAGTTAAATAGGGCGCCCTGATCTAGAGAGGCGAACTGTAGGCGGGTCATCTGGCAGAAGATAAGCAGGTTTTAGACGATCAATGGAAACCCAGTCTTCTTTGCCACAAATGTTTATTAGGAATACTTTTGGATTGCGTCATATCACAAGGAAAGGGCCCGTGTAAGGGGGCGTTAGCGGTGTCTTGCTAGTGTCGTTGCGCAGGAAGACGTGCATTGCAGTGTGCAAGTCTGTTGGTATGTGATGCTTCGCTGGGGGCTTGTAAGTCTGGCTGCATGGAGTAAATTTTCCCACGATGTGACGTACGCGCTGGAGATCGTCGGAGGAGGTTCCAAAAGGAAAAAATTCGGCACAGACGACCAACGGGTCGCCATACACCATCTCAGCTGGCGAGATGTTCAGGCCGTCTTTAGGAGTGGTCCTTAGTCCCATGAGGACCCAGGAAAGCTGAGTAAACCAGTTGGAGTCCTTGAAGCAGGACATCAAAGCTGCTTTGAGGGTGCGATGAAAACGTTCAACCATTCCAGTGGCAGCGGGGTTGTGGGCAGTTGTCTGATGTAGGGTGACGTCCACGAGATTCGCTAATGATGTCCACAATTGAGAGGTGAAAGTGGTACCCCTGTCAGAAGTAATATGCTCAGTGATACCAAATGTTGCAATCCATCCTGAGGGTAAGGTACATGAGGCGGATGTTGCGGTTTCCATGGGAATGGCTTCAGGCCGAGTGGAGCGGTCGATGACGGTAAACAGGTAACGATGTCCTTGTGATGTGCGTAGGGGGCCTACAACGTCGACGTGAATCAGTGTGTCGATGTACTTTGGAAGTTTGGCAAGAAGTACAGGCTTGGACTCAATCCTTAGCATCCTTAGAAATGCCATGCCAAATGATCTTCATCTTCAGCAGCTGTGCCATAGAACAGCGCGATGGATGTGAAAGGCTGTGAATGAAATCAAACACCTGTCAGAGCATGGGAGCAGGAATCCAAGGTCGCGGTCTACCAGTACTGACATCACAGAGGAGGGTGGTGTTGGAGTCCTCAAGGGGGACGTCTTCCCAACGGAGAGATGTGCAGGATGTCCTATATGCTTGATACTCTGGATACTGTCAATAGGCTTCAGCCAAGGCGTTGTAATCCAATCCTAGTTGAACGGTGGCCAACTTGTTTCTTGACAGGGCATCGGCAACAGGATTCATTTTCCCAGGGACATGTTGAAGGGTGCAATAGTATCCAGCCACGGCAGAGAGATGTCGGCATTGACGGGCGAACCAGGCGTCAGACTGTCGAGTGAAGGCATGCACCAAAGGCATGTGGTCTGTGCGAATGACGAAGGGCGTACCTTCTAAGAAATGCGAAAATGACGGACAGCCAAGTGCACCCCTAGCAATTCGTGATCGAAGGTAGAATAACCCAATTCTGCCTTGGACAGTTTTCTGCTGAAAAAGGCCATTGGGTGGGGCGAGCCCTTGACCACCTGCTCGAGTACTGCACCAATAGCGATGTCGCTGGCATCAGTGGAGAGAAGGAGAGGGGCATGTGGGATAGGAAAAGTGAGAGCAGCAGCGGTTGATAGGGCTTTCTTTGCGTTGCAGAAGGCCGCTTCTTGAAGGAGACCCCACTTCAGGTCTTTTGGCTTTCCCTTGAGGGAGGCATAGAGGGGAGCAAGAGTGGTGGCAATGGCTGGCAGAAAACGGTGATAATAGCTGATCATACCCAAGAATTCCTGCAGTGCTTTGACGTTCGAGGGCGTGGGGAAATTCTGATCGGCTACTACCTTCTCAGGGAGGGGATGGACTCCTTCGTTGGCGCCAAAGGTACACTTGTCGTACCGGACTACAAGGACGTTTTGTTGCAGGAAGTCGAGCACGATGCGCAGATGACAGAGGTGTTCCGCTTTTGAGGAAGGGAACACAAGTATGTCCTCCACGTAACATACACAGAAGGGAAGGTCCCCTAAGATGCCATCCATGAGACGTTGAAAAGTGGCACCAGCAGTACGAAGGCCAAAACAGGAGTAATTGAAGGTGTATGTTCCAAACGGAGTGGTGATGGCGGCCTTGGGGATGTCTTCTGGACTATAGGCACCTCATAATACCCCTTCAGGAAGTCAAGCGTAGAGAAAACCTTCCCTTTGTGCAGGTAGGTCACATCGGCAATGTTTGGGAGGGGGTAGTGATCCAGTTCTGTTTGCATGTTCAGGCCCCTGTAATCCCCACACGGACGGAGGGAGCCGTCTTTCTTCCGGACGATGTGTAAGGGTGACGACCATGGGATGGAGGCCTTTTGGCAAAGGCTCATTTCTTCCATTTCGGCGAATGTCTTTTTGGCAGCTTCCAATCGATCCGGTGTCTGAATTTGGCGAAGACTGGGGGTCCCGTCATCTTGATATGGTGATAAATACAGTGTTTGGCAGGAGCAGTGGATGTTTGGCGAAGTTCTGGACAGAAAACTTCAGGGTACGACGTAAGGAAGTGGGTGTAGGCATCCGTGGGTGCGCTGATGTGGAGAGCGAGGTTGGAGGCAGTGGGTTGAAGAGGTGTCAACAAGTACGAGTCTACGTTGACCAATCGTCGGTGGGCGACATCGACCAGGTGGAAATGAGAGAGGAAATCCGCATCGAAGATCGGTGATGTGACGTCAGCAACGAGAAACTTCCAATTAAATTTACTGTTTCCAAACAATAACGTGAGGTTCTCGTAACCGTAGGTGGGTATTGCAGATCCGTTGGACGCTACCAGGGAGATGTCGTCAGATTTAGACAGACTACACCATGTCCTGAAGAGTTCCCTTGGCAAAAGAAAACGACAAGCAACCGTGTCTACCAAAAATCGCACGCCTGTTCCTGCATCATGTAAAAAGAAAAGATTAGAATTAGAAACACGGGAGGCCACCGCCACGAGCGATGGCCTACTTACACGTTTTTTGGCCACTAACAATGTATGGCACATTTCTTCAAGGCAGCCGAGAATCTGGAGTGGTAGTAGCAAAACTGAGGCTGACGGGCGGCACTAAATGGCTATAGAAGTCGTTGGTTGGGACACGAGCGAGTGGTGGGTGATGGGTGGCCATGTAGCTGCTCCGACACGTCACAGGGTAGGCGTGTATGTCCTACGGCATTCACGTTAGCTTCGGCTGACGTTGAATAGGTGTCCTCTTCGTCAGGAGTGGAGGCACTGGTGGAGGTCTTGAAGCTCATGAAGTGGCTGTCCATAATGGCGTCGGTTTTGGTCATCAAGTCCTTTATGGGGTAAACTATTGACATTGGGTATGGCAGCGCGTACAGGTTCAGGTAAATAGCATACCCAAAGGGCACGCTGTAAGAGGGAAGTCATATGATATTAAGTGTATCAAATCCTTTCCATATAATAATAATGTCACAAACCCGAAAATTTCGTTTAGAGCAGAGTAAAATGCATCAAAGCATTGCTGGGATCACATTAGTGAGGCTGCAAATGATGAGGAAAGGCATTATTGCGATTGAAGAGGTTGTTAACATCATAGTTAACAAGAATGCTAAGGATTTCTCCCCTAGACATACCATTTCCATAATTCATTTAACATTTATACTAACAAGACTAGAGACAGGTAGAGTTTAAAAGTCTTACATCTAGTGGTTATTCAAAGGAATTCGTTGATAAATGGACTATAGTCAATTCTTTTTAGTGAGGCAGATTTGCACCGACTCACAGTGTGTCCTTTTAGCTCGGAAAATTTTCCTGATCGCTGATTGGTTGGACAAGATAATTCGAGCCAATCAGATAGCAGGAAACTTTTCCGAGCGAAAAGGGCACTGATGCGAGTATGTGCAAATCTGCCTCACTAAAAAGAATTGACTATAATTAGCATAACAATAACATATACGGACAAAAGCCCATAGAAAAATGAACTTATATAGATATAGCCTTACATTAATGCAATCAAATAAATAAAAAATCTAATATCATATAAGACTTACTTGATTTTTCTTTTGAATAAAACGTTCATAGTTATTTTGGTGTTGGGTACTGCCAGAGATCCTTTTTAAGATACTACAATGACGCTTGACCTGTAAGATCCAATCACACTTAAGCTGTAAGATCCAGACACGCATAACCTGTAAGAAAGGGTGCCGATTAAACACAATACCAATATAGACTAATACAAAGTCCTGTTTCATAAGCCCCCCCCCCCCCCCCCCGCGCAAAAAAAAAAATTACTTCCACTTCCAATGAAGAGAATCCTAAAATGCCATAAATTAAAAGAATATTTCTAACAAAACAGATTCCGTAATTGTACTTATCAACATTAAACTTTCGACAGCGTTAAATTTTCGTCTTTAAACTTTATTATTCAAATATGTAACATAATAAACTTTATTGAAAATCAAATTCTTGAAAGTAATTTACTTATCTTTATCAGTTACAAACAGTCAATTCGTACTATCAACAAGCAAAGGAAAAGGTGTGTGTAATGCTACATTTCACCATTAATGGCAAATATAGAAATCCAGGTTATTGCAATTAACATTTACCATATCATTCAGTTATATGAATTAAATTTTTATTCATGCCATTTTGACATTAAACTTTTACGGTTGAACTTACAAATTGAAAATATCACGCATTTGAATATAGTTCATTTATCAATGAGGTTATTCAAATAATTTTCCTTAACTTCCTGTAGGACGAATTGTCTGAAAAGTAAATAAAAAAAATGACTTACCAAAAGGAGAAGGCGAGAAGTAGACGCTGGATCTCTTGCAATGGAGCAGTCATCTTATGCAGGATTCTTGATACACACCAAAGTCACTCAAACAAACTAACTTTAAAGGCCAGAGGTACTTAACCTGACATACATAACCTAAATGCCCCAGTACAAGGTTTGATCTGCATAACCTAAGTATTCTAACCTATTCATAATTTCCTGACCGGCATAAAAAAAACTCAGTCCCTAAATAACTCGATTCAACCAACATATCACACACCACTGGCGACAGAGGAGGATTCTAATCGCCTGGTTACATCAATATGAAAAGCTATAAGACAAGATGCAAAGATTATATAGCGGCCCCCTTATCTAGCTCCATCAATCCTTCCCACCCACATTCCTAGGCCTAAAGCGCTGATTTGTTACTTCCACCAACATGTTGGGAGGAGGTTATGTTTTCGCCCCTTTGCATGTTTGTTTGTGAAGAACGTCCTGGCTCATAGATTAGTGAAACTTTCAAGGATTAGTTTTTATGTTGAGGCGTCCAAGTGATTCAATTTTGAGAGTTCTAGGTCAAAGATCAAGGCCAAGGTAGAGCAAAAGGTCGACCTAATTGACCAAAACCTCGAGTAATAAGATGCCGTGCCGGAGGTCTGCACTCTCAGAGTGCATTTCTAGTTTTAGGAAATTTTCTTTAGAATTCTGACAATAAAGTTTCACATATCATCATCATCATCATCAACTCTTACGCATATTGACGCAAACAGCCTCAGATTTCGCTAGTCATCTCTATCTTGAGCTTTCAATTCAATACCTCTCCTGTCTCGTTTCATTGTCCTCAGGCATGTAGGCCTGGGTCTTCCAAATCTTCTTGTGCCTTGTGGAGCCCAGATGAAAGTTTGGTGAACTAATCTTCTTTACATAAGAATGTAATTATCTTACTCTGGTGTAAATAAACTACAACACACGCATTTGTTGTTGTTTATATTCTTTCTAACGCCGTACTTGATCGCTTACATATTCGCAATTAAAACAAACGTTATTTGTTAATGTTAAGACTTTTGGAAAATATCAATAATCCCTCTCACCAGAGTGTGACTACTCTCTCTCCCCCTTCCCTATAGCAAAGCGAGGTGAACAAGAATACTTTCAAATTCCAAAGCTTACAAAAGACAAAACCAACAAATGATGCAGATATCGAAGCAAATAATATGAAACCTTAAATATCTGAAAAAGAATTACAAATGCAAATTAAGATTATGAAATAGGAAAAAATAAAAAGAAACGCTAAAAAAGAAAAAATATAACACTCACCATCTGCAGCCATCAGCAGAGTTAAGAGCACCATGGATACCTCAATGAAGACTTTTATTGATAAATAAAATGGTTAAAAAAAAAATCAGATATGAAAACTCTAAATGAGAAAGAAAATAGTGAGCAATTATTTTAATAATATTGAACACGAATTTGGAGATCACAAATCTTTTCACAGAGGAACAAGAATCGACTTCAAGGAACAGGGACAGAGCGCAAAGCAAGCAGCGGGGATTAAGTCAAGCGGTCGCCAAGGAATAAGGAAAGCTTAACCTAGCCATTTCTGACAAGAGAGAGAGAGAGAACCCCTTCACGTGCAGCAAAGAGCAAAGATCGAAAGCAGAGAACATCACCTATACAAAAGCAACTACTTCTATTATTCTCTTCCTCTGTGAAATGAATGTTCAAGATATTTTGAAATAAAATGTTTTACATTATAATTATAATAATAAACAAAGCAAGTTTCCTTAAACGGTGTAATGCATGAACTTCTGGTTGCATCCTCGGATTTCTTTTCTGAATACAAAGCTTTTCTATTCGAAAACAAAAGCAAATTTAAATCTTCGATCCAATAACCATTTCTGATTCAAGAAAAGCCTTCAAAGTAGCATAATACACACTGAGCCCAAAATAACATGCAAATCTACTTGCTACACAATTGCATAATGACATTTCTTACATAAAATATAGGATTATTGAAAAATTATATAAATAATCGTACAATACATCATAATACACATCATAAGTTTGCATGCAAATAATTACATAACGTCATAAAAACACTGACATAAATAAGCAAATAAGATATCAATACAAATGGAGTATTAATATTTGAAAAAATATTCAATAAATCTTAAAAATACAAAAAAAAAAAAAAAACTAGCGGGATGGGTAGCTAACCCTCGCTAAATTCTAATGCCTCGTCCTTTCAGCTTCGCCGAAAGTATCACCCCTATAGATAGCGTTGGTTTGAATTCCAGTTACGGAACAAATGCAGTTTTACATGTTAAGAAAATACCCACACACACACACAAAAATGGATTTTAAAACACTTCTAGATCACCACAGGATACCACACAATTCTGAACATGACAATTGGTTACCATATTGTACTCAGAAATAGGATGTATAAGGCTGGCATTGCAACAAAAACAGAAAACTAAGAGTTAATTAGCAAGAAAAATTTAAAATTCCAGGCTCAGGTGCACCATGGTCATCCTACCTTTATGACGAGAATGAATCTGCAAAGAGGAAAGAAACCATATTAACTATAGAGAGAAAAATATTAGCTGAGATCTTCAAACAAATATTCATCCATAACAAAGATGCTTGGCAAAAACAAACTACTATTCAAACAACAGATACGTTACTTTATCGTTAAGAATTACATTACGAATATAAATATTGGACGACATAGCCAATCAGATGTTCATTTCCATATCCAAAATAATCTAAATCCTTTTCTCTGTACTGGGCATCGATGCCACTATAATCAACATTCCTATCCATTAGATAATAATTCTAGAGAGGTCAGTATTCCTATCCATCTCTTCCCTTATTCCCCTTGGATTGCATCGTTCAGTCTCTTTCATTCCTCATACTAGAAAGATTTGGATTAGAATGAATTTATGAATATAAACTATATCGCTTTGATATATTCTGTGTCCCATTTACCACCCAAGTGCAACAGGGGAAACCCCTGCAGTTACATTATGAAGTAAAATTTTGTCATGACTGATAAAGTAAAATGGTGTTGAGCAAGAAGAGCTAGGGGCCAATTGAATGCTACAAAGAAACCTAAATAAATGCTATAATACACCACATTAGGTGCACTTAGCGACTTAGCACTAGTTCCCTACTTGGAAAATTGATTAAGACTGTTCCATTTGAAGGGGCGCTTTTCCTTATGACAAATTGTGGTCTCGATGCTACTGTATTTTCTCTGCAATGAAATAGTTTCTGCACTCCCATCCATTCAGTTTTTCTTCTTTCTCCGATGCAGCTCAAGATTCCAATGTATTTGTCCAACAAATAATCTTGTTATTGGATGTACTCTCTTCCAGCAAAAGGACATCCAAAAATATACATTTGGCAATTACAAAAATCAAATAGATCACATAGCCATTAATAAAGAGAGAAGGACGACTCCGAGAAATGTAAGAAGCTATAGAGGGGCATATATTGTTAAGGATCGCCACCTCCTTATTGTCACATTTATATATATATATATATTTATATATATATATATATATATATATATATATATATATATATATATATATATATATATATATATATACTGTATATATATATATATATATATATATATATATATATATATATATATATATATTATTTATTCATTTACCTGTAAATATATTTATATTTTTATTATACATATACATATATATACATATATAAATATATATATATATATATATATATATATATATATATATATATATTTATATATAACGGATTTTGAGCGAAGCGAAAAATCTATTTTTGGGTGAGATGGCCATGGCGTCCTAATGGAAGGTTCCTTTAGTAGCTTCCCAAGGGTATATACGACTACAGTGATATTCCCAGAGAATCAAACCAAAGGTTTCACAGAATTCTAACTTCTGGCGTGAGTAACTTTAAGATTACTCTCAAGGGTATCGTATATCATCAGGATACGTATTCTTGACACGCCACATGGCAATCTGCACCCCGAATAGCCTTTACGCCTCGAGGGGGAATACGTGGCAGAATAGAAGGGTAACCGCAACAGAGATTACCCTGGTTCCCCTACTACAATCGTATCACAACCGCGCCAACTCCCTCTGGCGGTCATTCCTTGTAGCGTTGAGCAAGATGCTACAGATACAGTAGATCAGGGGGGGGGGGGGGGGGGAACCGTGAAGATCTTTTCATAGAAAAGAAGGGTGGGTCCATTAGGACGTCATGGCCATCTCACCCAAAAATAGATTTTTCGCTTCGCTAAAAATCCGTTTTTTGGGCTCAAGCCATGACGTCCTAATGGAAGCATATCAGAGAACTAATGTATCTGTGGATTTTTTGTCAGTGCCTTGACCTTGGGACAACATTTCTACGTCCAAAAGGGCCAATTGAGACAAATGACGTTACCGTTATCCGTCATCATCAATAAGCATAATAATGTTAGTGCTTCCTGCTCCCTGCAGGGAAGAGTCATTTTTAGACGTTAGAAAAGGGCCTCAAGGTAGCATATATTGTATGAACAAACATAAGTATACACTGAGAATACAAACGGTCTCAAGGATTGTAAATATTGCGGAACCAATATCAGTGTCCTCATCCGTTGATTGTAAGCATACAATGATATGAGAAATACTTACATGAGTAAGTTAAGGAACTCTGGTATTTTAAACATGCAGTTGTTGGGCGAATTAGGACGCAACTGCATTTTAACCCTGGATAGGTACGCTCCTCGGACACCCCTTTAAGGGTATACTCGGACGCGAACGACCCCGACGCCAAAAAAAATTCTTGAAAAATCAGTTTTTGCAGTAACCTCTTTTCTTCTTTTGCCAAAAAAAACTTCAATGAATGCTTAAAACAACTGTAAAGATAAATACTACTCATCTGCAGAAAAACTATTTATTATAAATATTTTAAAAAATTAAGTAGAAAAAAAAAGACCTGACATAAAAATTCATAAAAAAAAAAGTTTATACATATATACACAAATCCTTTTAGGAATTGATTCTTGAATGTTTAGGACACATCTTGATGTATTTTGGATGAAGTCAGACCCATGGAGGTGAAGATCTGAAATGAGAAAAAAAGGGTAACTTTTTTTGGCCAAAAAAATTTGTCCAAATTTCATGAATTTTTTTGGGTACCCAAATGAAATAGGAAGTGGCTAATTTTTTTAGGGAATAAACATATGTTATCCTAAAATAGAAATATGTAAAAAAATCTTCATTATTTTGTAAATTACATTTATATCAGGGGCCATATCTAAAGGTAATTTTTTGAGTACTTAGAAATTTCGTAAAAAAATACATATATTTTATATATAATATGATATTTATGCAGGTAAAAATATACCAAAATATCACAAATTCTATAGGGAACAAGAATATATATAGATAGGGCAACTTACGCTTCGGATATGTCCACAAAATGGCCGCCAACCACACTGACTCAGACTCCCTAATCTGCCACTTGAAATGTAGGAAGGGTATGTCAATTTCAAGGTCTTATTTACTAATCTAATTATTATTGGATATGCATAAAAATTGTATGGTGGGTTGCTGGATAATTGTCGATTATTTTACGACTATAAAATTAAAATTCTGACCCAAAAAAAATTTTTTGAAGGGAAATAAAATCGAAAAAAAACAAAAATGTGAAACAATATAATATTTTAGCTAAAAAAATTTGATGATATTCAATCAAAAAAGAAGTAAACAAAATTTTCCGACAAATAAACATCTAGAGGAATCATTACTCTGTGATAGTTCCTTAGTACGTAGTAATTTTGAAAGAAATGGGAAAAAACGAAAAAATGGCAATCACCGGAAAATCGAACACATACCTATATATACGCCATATCTGGCTAAAAAAAAGATAGGCATGGGTAGCCAGATCATCTAGAAACACTTTCCAACACTATAAAAATATAAGTTTTGCGACACTACTTGCCAATTCCTTACGGTAACATGACTAAGCAAAAAAATGCAAAACAAATAAAAAGGGGCACTCGCGGAAAAATGGCTAACATTCTAATATACGGCATTTCAGAAAAAAAAAAAATTCAGCCACGTGCTGGGCAAACCATCAAGGCACATTTTCCGACAAATAAACATCTAAATGAATCATTACTCTGTGATAGTTCCTTAGTACGTAGTAATTTTGAAAGAAATGGGAAAAAATGAAAAAATGGCAATCACAGGAAAAACGAACACATACCTATATATACGCCATATCTGGCTAAAAAAAAAAAGATAGGCATGGGTAGCCAGATCATCTAGAAACACTTTCCAACACTATAAAATTATAAGTTTTGCGACACTACTTGCCAATTCCTTACGGTAACATGACTAAGCAAAAAAATGCAAAACAAATAAAAAGGGGCACTCGCGGAAAAATGGCCATTCTAATATACGGCATTTCAGAAAAAAAAAATTTCAGCCACGTGCTAGGCAAACCATCAAGGCACATTTTCCGACAAATAAACATATAAATGAATCATTACTCTGTGATAGTTCCTTAGTACGTAGTAATTTTGAAAGAAATGGGAAAAAACGAAAAAATGGCAATCACAGGAAAATCGAACACATACTTATATATACGCCATATCTGGCTAAAATAAAAATAGGCATGGGTAGCCAGATCATCTAGAAACACTTTCCAACACTATAAAAATATAAGTTTTGCGACACTACTTGCCAATTCCTTACGGTAACATGACTAAGCAAAAAAATGCAAAACAAATAAAAAGGGGCACTCGCGGAAAAATGCCCAACATTCTAATATACGGCATCTCAGATAAAAAAAAAAGACATGCACGTGTTAGCCCAACCATCAAGGCACACTTTCTAACACATAAACATGAAAAAAAAATTAATAATATACGGCAATTCCTTACTACGTAGTAAATTTTTACAAATATTGAAAAAAACAGAAATTGGCAACCGCAGTTAAATACCCAATATACCAATAACTACGTCGTATCTGACAAAAACAAAGTCACGCATGGGTAGCCAGATCATCTAGACACACTTTCCAACACTAAAAAAGCAAAAGTTTTACGACACTATTTTACAATATCTTACGGAAAAATGACTTGGCAAAAAAATGAAAAAAAATGAAAAAGGGGCACTCGCGGTAAAATGCCCAACATTCTAATATACGGCATCTCAGATAAAAAAAAAAGACATGCACGTGTTAGCCCAACCATCAAGGCACACTTTCTAACACATAAACATGAAAAAAAAAATGAATAATATACGGCAATTCCTTACTACGTAAAAATTTTTACAAATATTGAAAAAAAAACAGAAATTGGCAACCGCAGTTAAATACCCAATATACCAATAACTACGTCGTATCTGACAAAAACAAAGTCACGCATGGGTAGCCAGATCATCTAGACACACTTTCCAACACTAAACAAGCAAAAGTTTTACGACACTATTTGGCAATATCTTACGGAAAAATGACTTGGCAAAAAAATGAAAAAAAATGAAAAAGGGGCACTCGCAGTAAAATGGTCCTCGTGGTGATGAACGACATTTTAAGTAAAAAAAAAATCATGCACATGGTAGCCAAACAATCCACCAAGACTTTCCACAACTGATAACCTATACAAGTTGCACCATTCTACGACAATTTCATAATACGTAATAACTTTGATAATTATGCAAATTACCTTAGAAGGGTAAACTCGGTCGCGCTCGACCCCGACGCGTCTCAGAAATCGGGGAAGGAGTACAGCTACAGCAATGCACATCTGGACACTACTAGAGCGTGTAGGGGAGACACCTCCTGCAGGTCGATCACCCACAAATTCAGTCACGGGGGTGAGTCACGTGAGAAAAACCTCTTTTTTTTGACGCTCGGGGTCGCGTACGACCCACCGTACCTATCCAGGGTTAATAGACATTTATTCCTAATAAATGACTACATGCTAAATGATGTAGCATGATAAGGATATTATACAAGAGACATACACAAAAATTAATGTTCCCCTTTTGAAAGGGGAAAATGATGAGTGCCACTCTCAAACTGAAGAAAAGCTCTTTTAACAAGACTTTTCTTTATAATTCTGTACATGAAATAGCCTAACAACACCGTGTACTTTGTACACACGGCATTAGTGGTATCCGTATAATTTCACACCTGAGATTCTGAACAGATTTAGTGTTACCTTGGCAACACTTATTCAAAGGGAGGTCACACGAAAATTGCTGACCCCTTCTCCTCTTAATTGATAGTCCCAATCAATTTACTGTTCATCGCAGAGCTAGACGACAGGGTCCAAAATAGCACCTGCCGCCACCACATAATGCTTCAATCCATAGATTTGCTTAGTATAGTGTCTGTAAGACATATTGGACAACCTCCGATCAGATAGTGAGCGAAGAGGCTGAAGTCCACACACTGAAAGGTTTAGTGATGAAGCAACTTTCCTCGGATCTTTTATCTGCAGGAGTACTGTCAGGATCCGCTCCGCGAAAAAGGTAGGTGAGCTTCGCCGTCAGTTGTAGGGATAGTTTGATCCAAAGTTTTCTCCTGTAAAGAGCTGTTCCTCCTGGAGTCTGAAGTTCTATGAAGATAGACCTTAGACGCTCTAGCAGACCTAGAGAGACATCTTCCTTCAGAGGGCAGATTCTGCAGGAGCCCCACCTCTTAGTGGGTAGGACATCTTTAATGAGAAAGGTTAGATCAGAAAAGAGATGCAGTTCTCCCACTTAATGTGGCCCTCATCTCCAGATAGGGCCACTATTTCACTAACTCTAGTCCCAGAGGCTATAGCGAATCGAAAAAATAACCTTTTAGGTTAGATGCTTGAGGGAACAATCCTCATTGTTCACAGGTGAGGCATAATGTAGGACCTTGTCCAAAGACCATGAGATGGGCTTTAGTGGCGTTGCAGGCCTAAGCCTGCACATGTTTTCGGAAATTTATTAAAGATTTCAATTGTTAGATCCATTTAAAGGGCATATAGAAAAGGTCTAGTCGGGGCTGACTTGCACAGAGATAATGGTCCATGGATCCAAAGATCCCATCAAGTGACCTCTCTCGCAAAGTCGGCCATACCCTTGGTGCTTACTCAAGGGTTTATATGGGGACAAGGCCGAAGAACTAGCGTTCTCATAGTGTCCAAGGATACACTGCCTCCTTCTCAAAGGCCATCGTACTGTTGGCCGCCAGACCTTGAATATAGGGGAGGACAGAGAAGGACAGGCAGAAGATCATGAGATTGCTTTCGGGCCCTTTTGCTTTACAAAACAATTTAGTTTTCCCAAGAAGACTCGTACTGTCTTCTCGTTGACTAGACTTGTATTCTTCTAGGAATTCTATTTGCCTTTAAGATCCCAGTCTTTTTCCTAACCGTTAAGGGCAAGGAATTCATAAAATGAAGGGATCAGGTGTACTGTGATAAATCGAAGGCAGAAAACTTCTGAACCTCCTGGATAATCCTAGGTGCATAACTAGGACTAGCCTCAGCCTCAGTTCTTTCATTACAGGGAAAGGGGTGTTCTTGGGCTTCCTGGGAGCCAACAGAGCCCCTCTTCCCTGGAAGGGTCTCAGCATGTAGAGGGCCTTCCGGAGGAAATTTGATGGGCTGAACAGGAATTCTAAGTCCATCACTTCTATTGTAGAGACATGATGTCTGTTACCTCCATTAGAGGATCCTTGTATGGGGCTAAATAACGAGATAGTATCTTGATAACGCTCGTGATGAACGATCTGCAGCTCGGGGACTTGTCCCCCTCTGGGAGGGAATGGGTCTGTGTCCGTGTACCATTCCAACTCTATTGGGTTGAACCCGAGAAGAGCATCCGCTGTCACCTTGCGGATCATATATAAAAGAGCTGCTGATAGGCGCCATTCCCTTAAGGAAGGGATGGCTAGCATTCCCTAATGAAATGAGACGTCCCTTATCCTCGATAGTTTCAACGCCTCATTATCGCTTCAATGCCCCAGATCAACCTGAGGAGGTCTGATCTGTGTGGAGAGAGTTTATCCACTCAGTACAGGGCTAAAATGGCCTACGGGTCCGTGGCCTTTGGTCATTGTAGGGTAAGCGAAGAGGGAATGACCATCATTGGTCCTATTAGATCTCTTCGAGCGTTTGATGCGTATCTTCTCCAGCCTCTTAACTCATCTTACAGTTGTGCACATAGCACTGGGTCTGTCATCATCGCGAACTGGAGAGTGTTCGAAACTCCTCCCTGTTAGCGTCATGGAATCCTGACTGATAGTCTCTTGACAGACCTTGCAATCTCCTTTTACATCCCCAGGGGAAAGGAGCGTTAGGGTGACTACAGGTTTCAATGATTTTTTAAAAACATTGAAGCCCCTGAGCTGGAGAGAATCGAGACTTCTTGAAGTTATTTGCATCCTCGATGTTCCGGGGCCGGATCATCTCCACGGATGCTCATAGACAGTCGTTTCGGGTGCTGCCCACCCCAGCCTGTCGTCCAGGGCCATTGTTGCCTGAACTCTTTCTAGGCTTGGTTTCCCTTGACTGTCTGCTAATTCCGTGAAGATCCTAGGATTGAATCTAGTCCGACGAGAATCTTGTCTAGGATATATGTTATCTTCTGTAATTTGGATCCTAGGTAGGAGGGGAGGGGGTGACTGACTGGAAGTTGCTGATAGACATCTTCCAGGTCTGGCTAAAATGTCAACACCCCTTACTGAATAAGGTCCTTATGTTCAGAAGGATTAACATTCTGAACTTGCTGTTTTATTGGAACTTGTTGAGTGGTGCCAAGACCAGAATGACTCAGGGTTTTCTTGAGTCTTTCATGTGAACACTAAACAGCCTTCCTTGGAAATCAATGGACTCTACTTTCCTCACCGCTAGTATGCTCTAGAGCTGTAAGGTATATTCTTCTAGGGGGGATTTGAATATAAGAAGAGTTGAGGAAAGGATGGTGGAGGTATGTCCATTTCCATTCTAGTCTCATCTTGGTTAGACCTTGGACCCCAGGGATCGAAGGTCCGGCGATCCAGGAGGAACTTCCCTCCTACCAGAAGCGTGTGTTTGCTTCGTATGATCCGAAGGTGTATATATCTGACCGTCTGTGGAACAACGGTCATTGTAACTGTGGGATGCTGTTTAACATCCTAAGGAGAACTAAGCAACCCTTTCGTTCTCCTTTCAGGCCATACCTGACCGTTTCCCTATATCAGCTTTTCAGTGTTTCACTGTAATAGAAGATTCCTTTCTATGTATAAAGCTTAGGATAAGTACGTTGGAAAAGAGGAGAGACACATACGTGTAAATCCTTCCAGCCAACTGCTTTGGCCTTCCTAATTATTGATTCTAGGGCATCCCCTTTCAAGAAGGGGCCGATGGAAGATTCTATTCCATAAGGATAGAGTAGCGTACTACATCAGGGGAATTAATAATGAGAATCAAGAGGCTGATGAAGAATCAGCGTAAGAAAAAGGGGGGGGAGTGGATCCCCCAAATCAGGTAGGTCTCAGCAAGGGATTGTGCTTAGAAACACAACGTACTGGAAAATCATTCTATTATATGGTTATGTACCAAAGATTTCTGTCTGCGATATGGTCCTATACTGCAGATGTACAGGGTATTGTATACCCCTATACAACTGGCATGTTACCGTCAAGGCTAGTACTTGGGGGTAAGTTAACTGGCACAGTACTTCAGTACCGATATGGCTAGCAGGTTTTCGACATATCAGTGACTTGTCGGCTGTCAGCGGGTCGCTGACAGAAGTCACACCATCCTAGCCAGTATTCAATGTGACTGGGTAGTGGTGAAAACTATACGCATAGTCAGCGGATCTCTAAACCAGAGGCGACTCCTCGGGTTGTCGGCAGACCGCCGGTAATCGGCAGGCTGTCGATTGAAGGCATACAAACTCAGCTATTGACTGGGTGGTGACCAAGGGCACACACTGCCGGCTCTTGGCGGCGGAGTCAGATGTGACAGTGAAACAATGACTGCTGTCGTTGATTTCACTACAAGGTGTGGCTTGATTGTGGAGTCTCTGCCCGGTGTTTGTCAGGCGGGGGTCAGAGTCCCACTCAGACTCACCAGTACCGTTAGTGTCTGCAACCTCATCTTGAGAGGCAGAGTTGGAGGGGGGGGGTTTAGACCTTAAAAACCTTTAAAAGGAACACTAAATTCACAGTTTTCGTAATGAGTAGTGAAATTTTCAGTCCAATTCCCGTAGAGTTTTCGCATTTTTGCGAGTTCGTGACTGAACCGCATTTATGAGATAACTTCTAAAACCAAACTGACCACAGTTCGACAGCTCTAGACTGCCGTCTTGTAGGTTGGAGATTTGGAAATAATATTGCTGGGGGGGGGGTGAACCTGCATATATTATGTCCGTGAAAATACTCACCTTTATAACTGCAGAAGACTGCAATGCATCATCTGGTGTCCCTCCTGTAAGGAAGGGAGAAGAGAAATGAGTATTCAATTGATTATCGCACCGATAAACAATTTGCAAAATCATCTTTTGACCAAAATTGCTTAGGACAGAAAGCTAAGAGAGATAGTGGGAGACACATACCCGTGTATCCCTTGTGAGCCAATGCTGTTACTTCTCCTCAGTAATAAGATAAGGAAATTCCTCCAACCGGGGAATTCCCTAAAGAAAAAGGGGTTCGAACACCTAGGTGTAAGGAAGTGTACAAGCACTGTCCCCCTCTATACTTAACGCTGTGAGGTAAGGAGGATTGATTCACAATCAGAGTATCGAAGGAATGTCATTCTTTCGAAATAGGAGCGGTAACAGCAGAAGTTCGCATCCAAAATATGTTGATTAGAAATTAAAAGACATATATTTATGTATCCCAACCCATCCATTTGCTGTAACCTCCCTTACAACATTAAATCAGGGAGTTTCCTGATCAGGGAAACTCGGGGATAAGGGCTCTCCCCTATAGGGGTTAGAGGTGGCACACCACCAGCCCTTTACAAAATTCAATATTGCAGGGTAAATGGAAACTGATATCAAATCAGAATATTGATGAAATATTATTCTATCAATATAGAATTGGGTTCAGCAAATATCTGGACAGGAATACCCAAGATATATTAGAAATAACTACTAGTATAATATATACGTTAGTTATCCATCCGCCGTATTTACTATACTGCAAATATGCTGACTACCTGTATAGGCCTATACCGTAGTTCAGCCGGCAGAAAATAAAAGACATATACTTATGCATCCCAACCAATCTATTTGCTGTGACCTCCCTTACAATATTAAATCAGGGAGTTTCCTGATCAGGGAAACTCAGGGATAAGGGCTCTCCCCTATAGGGGTTAGAGGTGTCACACCACCAGCCCTTTACGAAATTCAATATTGCAGGGTAAGTGGAAACTGATTTCAAATCAGAATATTGATGAAATATTATTCCATCAATATAGAATGGGGTTCAGCAAATATCTGGGCAGGGATACCCAAGATATATTGGAAATAACTACTAGTATAGTATATACGTTAGTTATTCATCTGCCATATATACTATACTGCAAATATACTGACTACCTGTATAGACATATACTGTAGTTCAGCCGGCATGTTACCGGATTAGCTAGCTATTGCCGGAGTATCTAGAAAGCTTGATAAGAGAGGGAGAGAGAGAAAGCATGGAGTGAAGGCTATTTATTACTGTATATGTATACAGTAATAAAAGATGTAAAAGTCTAATTTTACTGCCTTTCTCCGAAAAGAAGGTTCACTTCCATTTAGCCACAGTACTATATCTGTGCCGGTCTACTGCCGGCCAGAACAATATGCCAACAACGGAAACTGTGGCTAGCAGTTCAAGGGAGAACTGGAGAACCTTGGTGACACAAGGGACCTCCCATCCACAGCCGCCAAGGCCGCTGGAAGCCGGCAGTCGCCGACAGTCGTCATGGCCGCCGGCAGTCGGCAGTCGCCGACAGCTGACGGCTGAGGAGGGGGGGGGGTCTGGGTGGCTCCGGCAACCCACCGCCAATGGTAAGGTTGCAGGACTCCAGCACAGGAAAGACAATGGCTCGGCCATCGTAAAAGAACAGAGAGGGGAGGGGAAAGGGTCCTATATGAGGTATAGGAGGGACCGGCAATGTTGCCGAACCTACACACCTTGAAGAAACTCTGTTTCAGTACTGGCACGACCATAAGCGGCAGGAGAATCATTATTCTCCAGCTTAGGAGGTGCTAATACAGTTAAGGGGACGGCAGCTCATGCCATTCCTCTCAACAAGGGAGAAACAGAGTTCCAATGCCGGCGCCATCCTAGGCCACAAGAGTATACGACTCTATAGCCTAGGGCCAGCGAGCATAGGACTAGTCTACTAGACCACAGGGAGAAGGTGGCGGCAACATTCGACCACTTCAGGTGTAATCTAGGGAGGGCTAGCCTCCTATGCCGGCAGTTCCGCCGGCAGGGGAATGCAATCACCCCGCCGACCGACTGCCGACAAAGACTAATTACTCTGAGGTTCTGATCGAATACCAAAACTTGCCATCTGCCGTTAAGGGATGAGACAGAAAACTCTAGGCTAGTCATGCCTGAATTCGAAATTCAAGGCCGACGCAGAGAGTTGTAGCCAAAGGCTACTCTCAGAGGGAAAAGAGATTACCCATAAATCTCTAGCGAGATTAGTAACGGTTGGTATAATTCCAGGAGATATCGATCTCCAGGAATGATAACCGATACACAAGGGTAACCGGGGAAATGACGAAAGTATATTTTGTCTAGGTTATGTTACCTAGACAAGACGAGATCTCGGTTACTTAAATCACCAAAACTCTGACATATACGATCGTCACGGAAAAGGGAAAATTATGCTTATAAATATCTTTATAATATATAATGCCTAAATAGCTTTCATAATAACAATTAAGCTATTTAAACCGGAATGTCGTTCTGCTAACTAAATAGCACCTGTTCAAAGAATGACAGCGCCTATGGCGACACCGGCGATCGGCGAAGATTCACACACAATAAATACACTGAATTCGTTGTGAGGCTGGAACTAAATTACATATTGTAAAGAATAAATACTCAACTTTCTGGATGGAGAAAGAAGCCGTAGAAAGCATAAAGATTTCCAGAAATCGATCGAAAATGTCAGATCGACAGGGAACACCACCGTATCGAGTCGCTACAGATAAAGGAATGACCGCCAGAGGGAGTTGGCGCGGTTGTGATACGATTGTAGTAGGGGAAACAGGGTAATCTATGTTGCGGTTACCCTTCTATTCTGCCACGTATTCCCCCTCGAGGCGTAAAGGCTATTCGGGGTGCAGATTGCCATGTGGCGTGTCAAGAATACGTCCCCTGATGATATACGATACCCTTGAGAGTAATCTTAAAGGTACTCGCGCCAGAAATTAGAATTCTGCGAAACCTTTGGTTTGATTCTCTGGGAATATCACTGTAGTCATATATACCCTTGGGAAGCTACTAAAGGAACCTTCCATTAGGACGTCATGGCTTGAGCCCAAAAATATGCTGTATATATATACATATATGATTCCAGGTAAATTTCTCGAAATCAATTGCTCAAAAAAAAATTACCATTCGAACTATAAATTCCTCGAAAGACAGATTTTTCAAAGGTGATATTCATTTTTTAAACATCGAGAAATTTGTGGGAAGAGTGAGTGTAGTTTGACGCAGAATAAAGTACATTACAAAATATTGTGTTGCTCACAATATTACATAATACATATGCGAGTAATTTTTTTTCCGTTTTCTTTTTTAATTGTAAAGACAAAAAAAATTATGAGTGTTACCTGATATTATTTATTTAACCAAACAACTGTGTTTATTTTAAAGCAATCTGTCCTTTTTTTCAAATTCAATAGCTCGAAAACAAAATACTCCAAGTCATTTGCTTCCGAGAAATGTATCTTTCGTTGAATTGATAGTTCAAGAAATTAGTTTTCAAGCAAGTGATCTTGAAGATTTTGTTTTCGAACAATTCACTGCACACCACAATTCTGTATCGTATTACACACACACACACACACACACACACACACATATATATATATATATATATATATATATATATATATATATATATATATATAATTTATATATATATATATATATATACACACTGTATATATATATATATATATATATATATATATATATATATATACATATATATATATATGTTTGTGTATATATATACATATACATATTTATATATATGTATATATATACATATACATATTTATATATATGTATATATATGTATATACATATTTATTATATATATATATATATAATATATATATATATATATATATATATATATATATATATATATGTATATATACAGTATATATATATATATATATATATATATATATATATATAAATTTATACCTCATACTTGAATCGAACCCTAGTCTCTCAGGCCAAAAAAAAAAAACACTATATCCACAGGATATCTCTTTTTGCAATAAGCTATACACACCCTAGTTCTACTAGTGAGTACAATGGATTCAGTGTTATGCTTGCTCACAAGTAAAGGCATACTAAAAAGCCTGCAACAACACCTATAGACACCCCTTTCATAGATATGACCCAATCCTACCAAAATACATTTATGACTGTTATTCTAAAAGTGCACTATCTAACTGATAAAGTTGGACAAAAAATCACTGTTTTTACAACTGACCAGCAACTTTCTAGAGTTGCAGTCAATATCAAATGGTGTTACCAAGAATTTTTTGCAAAATATGTCATGTGTCAGAGGAATGCATTTCTTGAAGAGATTTACTGGTGCATTTGGGGTCATTAAAGTAATTTGACATGTCACACATGTATTTGTGCTATTGAAGTAATTTGTGATGACACCTGTATTTGTGTTGTTGGTCTATTTCTATCTTGAAGAAAAAATGACTGTGAATGTCTGCATGCATAGCCCCTAGTGTGGTAGGACAACAATAGAAACACCAGAGAAACACACAAGCTACACTAAAAATCTATCTATATGCTCTGACTAGCGGCAACACTGTTTCGTACTTGTTTGGGATTGGGAAGGTCACAGCTTTGAAGATCCTCATGGCTGATCATCGCCTTAACTTTCTTGAACAACTTAGAGCAAATGAAACAAACCTAATTGAATTCTTAAGTAACATATCGCAAAGAGTTGTTGGTGATGGGCACCATAGTGAGTATAGGAATGTGAAATCTGGTTTTCCTCAGGATAGTGTTCTTGGCCCATTACTTTTCATACTATATACACATGACATGTGGTTTTGGACTAAAAAGAAGCTTGTTGCATATACAGATGATGATACACACTTTGCATCAATTCCATCTCCTGAAAGTAGATCTGGGATTGCTGAGTCCCTTAATAGAGATCTAGCTAAAATTAGTGCATGGTGCAAATTATGAGGTATGAAGTTGAATCCTAGCAAAACTCAAAGTATGATTGTAAGCAGATCAAGGACAATGGCTTCTCAACATCCGTACCTCAGCATTGATAATGTTTCTATAAATCTGTATGACTCTTAAATTTCTAGTTGCGATCCTCGACAGCAAATTTACTTTTGAGAAACACATTAGGTCTGTGTCTTCTTCAATTGCACAAAAAATTGGCTTACTGAGAAAGTCTTCAAATCTTTTCAGTGATAAATCTATTCTGACGGTAATTCACTTGTAATATCACTCACAGAAATATTATACAGTAGGAAGCTGCCTAAAGGAATTTCCATCATGAGGACATGGCTATCTCACCCAAAAATAGATTTTTCCTACGTCAAAATCCGTCTTTTGGGCTTGAGCCATGTCGTCCTGATGGAAGTGTACCAGAGAATTACCTATGCCTCGGTAGGAAGCCTCAAAGGGAGACGACCTAATACCGAAATGCACTTACAGGATTACTCCGTCAAGGCATAGGTATCACTCTCAACTATATGTCCTAGAGCCGATCGGAGGCAGAATTGCAAGCATGATGGTCCGACAAGGGGGCAATAAAGACCCCTGCAATTGGAAAAACACCGGATGCTATTGTCGGGAGCTCTAAGGAGGCCGAAAGTAAAGGAGGCATCAAAGGTGAGGCGTATGTAACCAAAACTCACCTTGAGATTAAATCCAATTATGTTCAGAAAGAATAATAATGAGAAGGCACACTAAAGATAAAGCCACTACAGTAATTATAAATATAATAGTAGGGCGTAAAAGTAAAAGTCATGGAACAATTCACAGCCTTTTACTCACAATAATCAGTGCCAAGGTTAGCAAGTAACATCACTTAGCTCACATGGAAAATATTTGTACAAAACAAATGCATCCCGTCCCTACCCACACATACAGTAGCATAAGGGGGCAAATACATGACATAAGGAACTATAGGAAACTTATGACAAGGTAAATCTGATCAAGAGAGACATAATCACGTCAGTACCAAACAAGGGGATAATCACCCCAACCAAATGAGATATAGCTTAACAACATTTAGACAGTCAGGCAGTAGCACTGAAGGAACACACAAAGCATCGTAAAGACACCTGGGAACCTGAAAAGGAAATGATGAAGTGCATTTTTCCTTTTTTCCTTGAAGCAAAAACTTCTGTTTACTCATTGCATATAACGAGCTGAAGGAGTGCCCTAGGACGCATTGTGGGCTACGTCGTTGCCACGGGGTTGATAACATCACCTCAACCACCACAAAACGACGTGTCTCCTTCAATTGCTTCATTTAATGCCTGAAGAAAACCCAAGTGGACTTCCGACCAATATATGTCTGCAGTCCCTCAATAGACATATACTGGAAAAAGTTCAAGAAGGAAACCACATCTTTAGGGCCGAGACCTGATGTCTTACGAGCCGGGTCCGCTCTTCATGTGAAGTAATTAATCTTATTTTGTAACGGGTTTAGAGACAAATCAGACCCCACTGTATCATTTTGAAACAAAAGACTACCCTTAAACTGCACTGTTCTCAGCAAATACACTTTTGGACAGTGTGTTAGACAAAGGAAAGGATCACCTTGAAGGGGAACTTTTTTTCCATAGACTCCAAGGTGAAAGGGAAGTTCATTTTTAGTCAGAAAGGTGGGATCATGGTATGAATTAACCTCACTATTATCCACAAAATCAATGTATTTCTCGTCTCTAGATATCGTTACAATGTCATTAACCCGAGCACCGGAAACCATCGTAATTAAGATGACGACTTTCTGAGTGGGATCATACAATAGAAGCATTTTGATTGCCTATGTCCGAAGTGAATTGCAAAACTTTGTCTAAAGACCAAGAGATAGGGTTCAGTGGAACCAACAGCCGTGGCCTTGAACAAACCTTCGGAACTTTGTTGAAGAGATCCTAGTAAAATTTGATTCAAACAAGTATAGTATAGATCTAGTGAGGGCCGAAGTGTACGACGAAATCGTGGAGGCGGCTAGACTTTAAACATGCAAAGTAAGCTTGAAACTTAAACAAAAAACAACAGTAATCGACCCTGGATTTATGTCTTTGACATATTTGACCCATTTGGTCCATGACTTTTCACACTGAGTCATGGTGTTAGACGACTCATAGTTTCCACATATACCCAGTTATCACGTTGAATTTTCAATTTCAATCCGAGGAATAGGGCAAAATCAAACATGAGATGAGGATTGTACAATCTCCAGGATGAAGCATAAACAATCCCCTGCTGTCCATGTTGAGACAGAACCGAGTTGGTCACGGCACAAGTTGGGATTCAAATCCGTGACCATGGGAAACCAGTTGCTCATTGGCTACCAAAGAGCCACCAGAGCCGCCATCCCTTGAAAGATTTATGCCTGTCCAAAACCTTCACTAGGAGGTTAAACAGTGGAAACAGGCAAATCGTTGTCCAACGTCTCCCCTCCAGGGACATTGACGAACTTTAATGTCCATGCCCACTGCTGCTTGAACCACTTTTGGTGCTACCTAGCAGGGAAATATCATGCTGAAGCGCACTGCACACAGATCCACTTAAAGGCCAGAGATTTGATCGGACTGAAGGAGACGTTGACAAATGCCAACCTTTCTTCTGATCCAACGTAAAGACGGTTATCATTATGTGGGTCAATCTTGTCTGGTGAATCAATAGACTATAACTCTGTTAATGAGGTTTAAGTGGATATGAATGTTCTCCTTCAGGTATAAGCTCATGAGGGACATGGACTCCAGAATATTGATGTGGTATTGTTAAAATTTCTGAGACCAACAGCTTTGCACTTTCTTGGGTGGGTTATGACCCACCCAACCTCCCAACGAGGCGTCCGAAGAAAGTGTCACTACTGGAGGAGGAAAGCACAACAGCAATGTCTGTGAGAGACTTATGGCAGTGGACCATGGTCTAAGTTGCTTCGCAGTAAAACCGGGGTCTTCTTCTGATGGTCAGGAAGGGCGTTGGAGGCTCTCCTTCCCCAAACTCTGTTTGCATCTTTGAGTCGTACATTGAGGACAAAATTCGTGAATCGTACAGATCCTCGAACCTCCTCTGAGTGTCGCCTGGTGATCATCCCCAACTAGATCAGGGATTGACTGACGTCTCTACTTCCTCTCCCTTAGAGGGAAGAATAGAATGGGAGTGAGACTTAAAGTCACAACAAATCTCCAACTGCGGGAAGTCCTGAGCTGGAATCAGTTCTGATTTCTTAAGGTTGGTCTGAAGTCCAAGGGACTAAAGGAACTCAATTGGCTGCTTCCAAGCACTCTGTGGCAAGGGAACTCACACTAGCCAGTCAATCAGGTATGCCTCTACTTAAATGCTTGTCTACCGCAGTTGTTGTACCACTACGTCAGTTAACTTCGTGAAAACCCCAGAGCTATGCTGACCCCGAATGGCATAGTTCTGATTACGTGGACCCTTCTCCACAGGCTGCAATCAAGGTAGGGGGATAAGTGTCGACCTAACCGAAAATACAAAAAAGTCAGTAAAATCCATAAACAGTGAAAGCCTTTAAGCGTGGTAAGGTCCATATATGTGAAATAGCTAACATCCGGAACCTGTCCCACTGAACGAACAGGTTTAGACCAGATAAGACGAGAATAGGTTGAGGTAAGCTCGAAACCATTTTGGTACACAAAATAGACGATCTTGAAATCTCAAAGATCTCATGCAGCATATTACTCCCCTCTTTAAGAGATCTTAAACATGCGGTTCCAGACAAGGAGATATTCCTGGAAGAATCTCCTGAACTGTGGTGGCCATTGTTACTACTTCCAAGCAAAACCGTTGGAAATGACGTTCTGTGTCCAAGGACTGAAGAACCCCCAATACTTGAGAAAGGCTAACTGTACCGCTACTAGAGGCCTTCATTATTTTGTGTTGAGGACATGAACCGCTACCTCCACTGCCGTTTCAAAGTCCATGATCTCTGGACTTGCCTCCATTGTCAAGACGGCCTCGAAAGACAACCCTTACTCATACATAGGGTGGAAGGCCGGGGACTGTGACACCACTTATAAAGGCACAGCGTAGACATTCTGAGGGAATGCGGCGTCAGAAAGAACAAACGACTTACCATGATAAGTCAGTTTGTGAGACCTCTTTGTTGTGGCCTTTCCAGGGGTGAACTACCTCTTCAAGGAGATCCTCCACTTCCTGAAAAGGCTCTAAGCTCTGCGACAGCCTTATCCGTAACTTTCCTCTTAGGAGACAGGTATTTTCGTGACGTATGGTAGCTGTGTCAAGTACATGCTCACCATAGGCTCAACAGACCTGAAAAGAAGCATAAAGGTCTTTAATAAAGGTGTCGACATGAGTCTTCGCCAGTAAGGAAAGACGAACGCACCTGCAAAATGCCCGATCATCATTCCCATAAAGCACTACGGAGTAATCAACATTGACAACCATCATCTGATCTACGACTCAGACTTTAGAATATATTCAGGAATCCTGAGCAGCTTCTCAAAAAATTGGTGGCTGACGCATCCGTATCCGGTTTACTCACAGCAAAAGTAAACTGGACATTGGTCTAGTGGACGGAATCGTGTGGTAAGAAAGGTGAGACTGGTGTGCACTCTTACAAAGCTGGGAGAGGCTTACCCTCACAAAAGGCTAACTCCACTGATGTAGCTCTTCGAAACAAAGTGAAAGACCACTTTGTCCAGGGCCCCAAAGGAGGCCAAGCTCTTACCAAAGTCGACAATCTGTAAATTGATACCCACTGCCTTCATCATTGCTGCGTGCAATAAGGTAGCTAGGAGTGCCAAACCTTATATCTAGGCAACTCCTCTTTCTTCTCCAAGACCTGGATCTCTTTACATGAGGCCTTGAAGACCATTACCTGGTATTACTAATTCCCCTCCATGAAGGCTTTCCAGATGTAATGTAGGACATAAGGTAATCGGGAACTGGGGGGCTTCATGAGCTTAACGGAAGATGTTGGGAGGAGAAGCGGGCAGGAACAGCCCCTGTCACGGAAGAAGCAATCGTAACCGTAGATGGGGAGACCGATGTCATAGTGGAGTCAGAATTGGTAGACACCATTGAATCCTTGGTAAGATCAGACTACTCCATCCTCTTACCCAGGTGCGAAGGTACCGCGGGAAGAACATGCAGTCGTCATCGGAGGTATCCTCCGAGACCCATCTGGAGTGAAGTAAATCCTTACAAACAGTGCAATCCTGATGGTCCCAGAACAATACTGAGCCTTTCATACTCCAACACTTCGCATGTGTGCGGCAAAATTCGAGACCACAGGTATGTCTCACAGCTCTGACACAAATCTGCACTCAACAGTGTATCTCCGTATAGGTACCGCTTGTAAGGAGAAAAAGGGTTCAAATGAGTACTACATCCTCTAGCAGACACCAAAAGCCAAAAGAAATGGGTCATTAATGCTCCATGTAAACAATTGAGGGAATAGTAATCCCAGGATTTTGTGTAAATGCCATTGGTTAGTAAAAAGGAGATAAATTACGAAATGTCCATTCTCCTATAAAGAACTGAGATTGAAAATATAGCCCCCTTAAAAGTCCGTTGCTATAGGCCCAAAAAGGGGTGGGGAAATGGTCATGGAAAGAACCGTTGCTCCAATATCTGAGAAATGGCCAATTAGAGGGCACCAGTACAGGTAAACTTAATCATCATGCAATCGACGCATCAATTAATGAGCAAGAGTCTAAAGCAACCCGTAGGTTATAAAAGCAAGGTTATAACCTCAATCGAAAAAACTCTGGAGGAATAGCTAGCCCATAGAGTTACCAACCATCTATTCAATCCACACCCTCAAAGAGAAATGGACAAATCAGTAGAAAAAACCGATAACCATATGTAGTAGTTATCCAAAGCAGGAGCCTAGAACTCTTTCGTAGGAGGAGTTCCCAGGCCCAACTTACATAAAGAAACCTCAAACGTTAAAGGAGTAAGGCTTTTATGTTAACCTGTAGTAGAATTCACCTACTGCACAGTAAGTAAAGAACTCATCTTAGTTATGTAAGATGGTCTCACATAAAAAAGGGCAGAAAGGTCTGTGCCCTAAAGATACCAGCATTGCCGGAAGTACCAGCAACCCCAGGCGGGAACGGCATTACTGCCAACATCTTATGTGCCCAAAAGGCACTGGTAGCGATATCCGCACCCATAGACTAGTACTAACCCCACCGCCGGTAACGACAATGCCGTCAGTGGCAAAATTGCCCAAGGGCGGCGGAGATAACGGTCAAGGGTTTCCGCAGAAAACACCTTGCCAAAAGATAGGCAGTCTCCAGTGGCTGCACAGCCGTAAGCAGCGACATATCGCCAGAACAGGTACTATAAAAAAGATTTTGGCGTAAGAAATATCTATATTTGGGTGTCGAAAAGTGGCGACATAACCGTCATTCAGGCGTTGCCATAGGCATGTACGCCAGATATAGAGTACCAGCGTTGCCGGAAGCACCGGCATTGCTAGGGGATAAAATCATCGCCGCTAGCCTCCCATGTGACTTAAGACGCTGGTACAGTCAACCCCTCCTACACATTAGTACTAGCCCTGCCGCCAGTAACGGCAACACCATTAGGGGAAAAGGTACCTAGAGCGGCAGAGACAAACGGCAATGGCTCCTGCAGAAAAAACCATGTCACAGCTGAAGGCAGCGCCGCCATTGGAGGCACTGCCGCAAGCAGTGACGTATCGCCAGTACAGGTGCAATAGGATAGTGTGCCAAAAGGTGGCGGCAAAGCCGCAGACACCGGCACTGTCGTCAGTTTGATAGCTCATACCTCAGGGAGAAGCATACCGATGGCCATGGAAGGTCACATTATAAATTCCATGCTATGTTCGTCCCGGAAAGACTAGGATAAAAAGGGAGGTGACGACATGGAGAAACTATACCCATGCATCAAAATCAACGCCACACCGCCGTCCGATCGAGAATTCTCAGAGGCTAAGAAATAATGGCAGTTCATGCGAGTTGGCACGCCGACATGATGACATCACCCTTCGCAAAGGGGAGTTCCAAAAAAATGCGCAGTCCTAGAACAAGAGATTACGAGTGAATGCAGAATGGCTAAACCTAATAGGTCGATGCCACAGGTAAATCAAGAAATCCCAGAGACTATGAAGGAACGGCAGAACAGGTAAGTCGGAACACTAACAAGGAGATATCACCCTTAGCAAAGGGGAACTCCAAAAAAAACTGCACAATCCAACCACGAGAGATCAAGAACGTGTGCAGCATGGTGGCACGACGGATTCGCCAATGAGGGCTAACCCAATCGCCACCAAAGGCTAGGCTAAGCCTAAAAGATCAATGCCGCACCTCAATCGAAAAATCCCAGAGGATACAATAGAACGGCAGTGCAGGAAAGTCTGTGCACAGACAAAGAAGTGCTCACCCTTTGTAAAGGGGAACTCAAAAAGACTGCACAGTCCTAGTATGGGAGATCGTGAACAAATGCAGCATGGCAGAACAATGGATTCGCCAACGAGGGCTAGGCTACGCCTAATAAGCCAAAAAAAACAGAGAATCGAAGGCAGCAGACATGGTAGGCTCAGTAAACTAGTATAACTGAGGAAAAAACCCTTAAGGGTAAAAAGACTGCTGCTAACGAGACCAGTAAGAACGGCCTGATCACTATCGGCGAACTCGTCTCTGACAAAACCACCACACTCTAAGCTAGGTTAGCCGGGACAAACATGCATAAAACTAAAACTTAAACTACCATCGCAACGCCAAATTAAAGCTAGCTAACATAACACTAGTGAAATAAAACTAAGTGAATATAAAATAACAAGGGCAGAAACGCACACAAAATGGAGCCCAAAAGCTAGCTGGACTCGGAGTGTCCAGCTGCCTCATCACC
>NC_090750.1:50017963-50065463 GCF_036898095.1 Palaemon carinicauda | reverse complement strand
AGATGGGTGTGTTTAGGTTAGAAGGCTTCACTTATTTTACATGTTTTCTTCTGGGTTAGGTTAGGTGGGTGTGTTTAGGTTAGACAGCTAATCTATTTTTATAAATTTTTTCCTAGGTTAGGCTAGGTTAAGTGAATGTCTTTAAGTTATACATTTTCTCTTAGGTTAAGTTAGATAAGATGGGTGAGTTTAGGTTAGACAGCTTCACTTATTTTATACATTTTTTTCCTAGGTTAGGTTAGCTGAGTGCATTTCGGTTAGACGGCTAATATCATTTTATCCGTTTTCTGTATTCTCCCACCCAAAAACCCAAATTTCCAATGTGGAACCCCACTATTGTAGTTAAGAGGGCCTGAATTTAAATCTGACTATTTACATCAGAAATAAAAGTTAAATTCGTTTGAAACATCATTCAAGGTAGAAAAAATATACCTATTGAAAATCTGTCCAATAACGCCGAAATCTGAGAAACATTACCTAGTGCACGTACTGCATGTTTTCAATGGTTTTTAAAGGCCGCTCTTGAATGGCAGAAGTCAAGGACAGCAGCATTGCCCTATCAAACAAGACAATGCTCTAGAGACTGACCACATGCACATATACATATGATCAGCATCCAATCCTCCTCTCCACCCAAACTAGGACCTGGGAGGACTAGGAAATGGCTGCTGATGACTCAGAAAACAAAGCTCCCCCAAACCCGGTATCCTTAGCTCACAAGAATGATGAGATTGCAGCAACCAAAGGAATTAATGAGTTTTAGCGGGACTCAAAACCCAATCTGACAATCACCAGGCAAGAACATAACCACCAGGTCACCCAAAACCCTAATTATGAATTAAATAATTGCACTAAATTGGATAATCTTGAAACAGAAATCAATCATGTTTCAGCATATTTACAGTACCCATATTTCATAAACAAAACAAAGGACTATCAGGCATTTTAACCCACAATACATTGACAAAAATCAAAATACTATCGGGAGAAAAACCAATATGGCAGAGTAAACACATCCTTGTGATAACAGTAAGGAACAGGTATTATTATAGAACAACAAGGTAAAACTTTACTAATAATGAAATGGGGATTTATATGGTTAATAATATATACCCTAATATATCCTACGGTATTGGGGGCCACCTAGTGGGAACCAGGGAATTTGGGTGGGGAAAATTTTTGGCCAAATCAATAAATAAACCATCCTCTTTCTCTACCAATGGAATTACTCCTGTTCGTTCACACGTAAGTAGCTCCTCTTAATTCCTTCCCCTACTATGTGACGAAGTTTACCACATTTGGGCATGTATGTACAATATGCTTGAGTGTGATGTAGGCAGTTCTGTGACATACGCCATTTTCCTAGGACAACTCTTCCGTTACTTTGAAGTTGTGTTACGTGTTGGGTGTGCGTTACGGAGCCCATCATAACAAGGTATAAAGGCTGCCATCATGACTATATGGATGCTATAGCAAAGTTTCCAGCTGAGTATCATGGTACCCCTGGTGTAGTGAATAAATTCTTAGAAGTTCATTTGGTTATCCCTCAAATGGTCGTGTCTCAAGTACAATTCTGGTAAGAATCTATTTGTGATTTAATTTCATATAATGTAAGGAATTATTTATGATTTACTTTATCATATTGTAAGGATGTATTTGTAATTTACTTTTAGTTTGTGACTGAAGGTTGCGATGGCCAATGCTGTAACTTCCCTAACTGGTGAATGCCAGACTGGGGTTCGAGTCTGGCTCAACCTTTGAGCGCTACAACCACACAATCCTTGTGAGCTAAAGAGGGGGAGTTTGGGGGAGCCTATAGTTCTCTCTGCTGAGTCATCAGCAGCCATTGCCTGGCCCTCCTTGGTCCTAGATTGGGCGGAGAAGGGTCTAGGGCGCTGATCATATGTGTATATGGTCAGTCTCTACGGAAATATCCTGCATGATAGGGCAATGTCACTGTCCCTTACCTCTGCCATTCATGAGGGGCCTTTAAACCTGGGATGGGGGTTCTGGGGTCCTGGCCCACGGCTACGTTTGGGACCTGGGAAGGTAAGTCCAGGGGGTTGTCCCCAACTAGGTCTGCGACCTGGGAACAACTAGGTTAGGTTAGGTGGGTTTATTAGGTTCTGTGGCCTTTAAAAAATCTCGAAAGTGTTAAATAATCACATTTTGTCCTGTTTTTGCACACCCAAAGTCCCATATTCCCACCTGTGTCTGTTGGGAGGGTGGGGTGGGGGGCTGCAGAAGGGTAAAATGTAGTAGGTAGTAGGTTCTTGAAGCCTAGGTCTGTACCCAGGGAAGGTTTGGGACCTGGGAAGGTAAGTCCCGGGGGCTGGTCCCCAGCTATGTCTGTGACCTGGGAACTACTAGGTTAGGTTAGGCGGGTTTTTTAGGTTCTGTGGCCTTTTACAGATCTCGAAAGTGTTAAATAATCACGTTTTGTCCTGTTTTTGCACACCCAAAGTCCCATGTTCCCACCTGTATCCATCGGGAAGGGTCAGGGAGGTCCATACCGGTAGAAGGTAGTAGGTAGTGGGTTATCCAGGCACCATTCACCTGTTGAGATACTACAGCTACAGAGTTATTGGGTCCTTTAACTGGCCACACAGTACTACATTGGATCCCCCTCTTGGGTTACGGCTCATTTTACCCTTTGCCTACACATACACAGAATAGTCTGGCCTATTCTTTACATATTTTCCTATGTCCTGATAAACCGGACAACAATGACATTCTCAAACAATTCTTCTCTCTCAAAGAGTTAACTGCTGCACTGTAACAGTTCAGTGGCTACTTTCCTCTTGGTAAGGATACGTAACACTCTTTAGCTATGCTAAGCAGCTTTTCTAGGAGAAGGACACTCCAAAATTAATCCATTGGTCTCTAGTCTTTGGTAGTGTCATAACCTTTTTGTACCATGGTCTTCCACTGCCTTGGATTACAGTTCTCTTGCTTGAGGGTACACTCGGGCACGCCATTCTATCTTAATCATTTTCCTCTTGTTATATTTAAGTTTTTATAGTTTACATATGAACGATTTATTTTAATGTTATTATTCTTGAACACCTCGTGTAGTTTATTTCCCTATCTCCTTTCCTTACTGGGTTATTTTCCCTGTTGTAGCCCTTGGATTTATAGCATCCTGCTTTCCCAACTAGAGTTGTAGATTACATAATAATAATAATAATAACAATAATAATAATGATGTTAATAGTTTACAACACCACGCTCTCCATTTACACCAATATAATGTAATCCTGCAATTCTCACCTTCTTGCACAGTAATTAGGTGGTTATTTAAATTCTGGGAAAGCAATAATTAGCAAGATATGTTGAAGAGGGGAGAAGGGGTTATAAAAAGAAAATAGCTCGGTTTCCTCACTAAACGACTTGGAACTGACGTCAATATAGTCAACCAAACAGAATTTGTGATGCCAGCATACATAAACAGAAGTTCGGGATGCCAGCGTACATTTGATATACTGTATATTCAAAAAATACTTAATCAAAAATTGAGTGATTACTCAAAAGTGTCACTATTTGTAAATTGCATATTTTATGGACACTTTTGAGTAATTAATCCATTTTTAATTAAGTATATTTTGAATATACAGTATATCAAATGTACGCTGGCATCACGAACTTCTGTTTATGTACGCTGGCATCTAGAATTCTGTTAGGTTGAAGATGTTGACATGTCAGTTCCAAGTCGTTTAGTGAGGAAATCGAGCAATTTTCTTTTTATAACCCCTTCCCCCCTCTTCAACATATCTTGCTAACTATTGCTTTCCCAGAAATTAAATAACCACCTAAATACTGTGCAAGAAGGTGAGAACTGCAGGATTACATTATATTGGAGTAAATGGAGAGGGTGGTGTTGTAAACTATTACCATAACAATAATAATAATGATAATGACGGCTTATTTGCAATAGATATTAAGGTCAGATTTGTTGAAAGCACACTGTTTACTATAAGAAAAGCTGTTTTTCCTATAGGAAATGTTCTTTTACGATTTTACCAAGGAACAATACTCATTGGCAAATAACCCTCAACTTGCACAAGTTTCGAGTAACTTTTTTGTATGAATCACCTCAAAAATAAATATCATCAAAGGAATTATATCCCAATTTGGTGGACACTGTGATATATATATATATATATATATATATATATATATATATATATATATATATATATATATATATATATATACACACACACATATATATATATATATATATATATATATATATATATATATATATATATATATATATATATATATATAAAGGGTTTGTGTATCACCGTGTCACCATATCAGATAGGCAGTTCTGTTCAGGACCACCCATACTAGGATGATTTGCTGAAAGTTATAAGACTAGAGTTTTCCACCATCACGAATCTGCAGTTGTCAGCGTAGTGATGAAAACTGGCCAAACCGCAGACATGAATAAGAACATGTCTGAAGCCCATGTTCTGAACTTACTTAGAAACGTCTGCATTTTTTATTAATATATATATATATATATATATATATATATATATATATATATATATATATATATATATATATATATATATATAAACCAATTCCCAATTTGCAGTTTCACGTAGTGTACCATATATTTCAAAAGTATTTCCACAATAATTTTATGCAGTTGGTGATTATAATAAGGTCTGATCTGAATTCACGAATTCCAAGTACAGAAACATTTAGTTCACACGAAATCTCCATGAAAGATTGGAATTATTAGCGTCGATTATTCCAGCCCAAAGAGTGTGATGCACAAAACGGAGTTATGTAACTTCGGTAATTGTAAAAAATAGTGATGAAATATGCAGCCTTTTATAATGGATTGAAACAATCCTATGGTTAACTAAATCGTGTTGGCCGTCTTCCCTACGCTAGTAACAACAAATCATACGTGATCCAGCAGACACTGACAAACAGCCTACATACCTTGGTGAATACTTCATAAAAGTAAATATGTCAGTTTTGGTTTACATGATCGATTATTAAAAAAAACTTGACAACTTTTGAGATTCAAGACAAACATTCTAAAGAGAATAAACAACGACACCCAAAACATCTACACTTGCCTCTAAACACTAGAGTTAGGTTGAGGGAACTTGAGGCTTGGGCTTTGCATCGGCTCTTCCTTTGCTTTCCAGTTTTGTGTCTCTTATTTTCACTAGTTTTTCTCTTTTCTTTTGACCAACATTTGTTGTAGTACTCTTTTCTTATTCTCAATATTTTCTTCACGGAAAAGGATTTTCTTATTATTTGTACTCCATATTTTTTTTCGTATGGTTGTTGAAGATCTATAGAGTCCTTTCAATGACGTCACTGGGAATCGCCGGCGGCCATGCTGGAGGACATACAAAGCGAAACCATGGCGGCTGCTACAGCGAATATGGACAATGAGAGTGACTTTGTCAAACAATTGTCGGGTGATGGTAAGCGTTTTTACAAGCATAAACTCGATCTAATTGATGGCCTAGATCCATGCCAGATGCAGAATTCATTCAGTCAAAATATTGAGGATTTTCCCAGTATTTCATACATTGATATGGTGAACTACTTGGTACTGTCGGCCAACCCAGAACATGAGTGGGCATACATTTCCATTGAATAATCTGCTTCCAGAATTTGTTGTTTTTCCCTTTAATGCTTTTAAGTCCAAAATTAGATAAACACTGGGCCAATGAAGAGAGTGTTCATAATTAT
Organism: Palaemon carinicauda; assembly: GCF_036898095.1. Lineage (NCBI taxonomy): Eukaryota > Metazoa > Arthropoda > Malacostraca > Decapoda > Palaemonidae > Palaemon > Palaemon carinicauda. Next base: position 50,059,733 of record NC_090750.1, on the reverse strand, counting down.
AAAGCTAATATTGATCATTTAGCCTAACCTTGTGTATTATAATTTTTGATTGTCAAAATGTATGTAAAAGTTTTGCATTATAATGTCAAATCTTTATCAGTTCATGCCTAACCATTGTGTTTGTGTTTGGTTACAAATGCTATAATTTCTTATATACATATAAACATATGATGGACAAACTCTATTGTAATGCTCTTGGATGATCGTTTTGCCTCCTTGCAATTAAATGCGCAAGTTTAATTATTTTTTCGATGTTTCATATATAAGCTTTCAGATATTATTATTATTTATAATCAAGGTTTATTCATCACATAGGCCTGTATGTCTGCACAATTTAATACACAAATTAAAATAAATATAAATATACACTTAATTATATATAGACATGAGCACCTTGACGAAATAGAGACCTAGGTAAGTAGCCTTTGTTAATTTAGCCAATATGGGCTCTTTTAATTTTTGTTTTGAAAATCTGAGATGCCCCTTTGATGTTTAAAAATTGAGATGCCCCCTGCCCCACACACACTACACACTGAACTGACGATGATACTTGTGAAGTCACCCATGCGATCGGATATAGCATGTTTACACAGGAATAATGATACTTTTAGGGCCTAGCCGAGACTGACCTGATTTGAAATGACCAGAACAAATACGTGCGTAGGGTAGTGAGGATTCACGTAGATCAGCCCGTGATATTCTGGTCAACCACAAGTCACGTCTGCGCTTGGATAATTCCTCTGTATCTTTGTCCTGATTCTGAATAACTGCCGGTATGCGGTAGAAACTCTTGTCATCTCTTTGTCCTCGATTCCCACAGCCAGCAATAGCGCAAAAACTGGGCATTGTGTGAATGTGAATGTGATGAGATGGCTAAATATTCAACAGTTCAACCACAGCTATTCACTGAACACGTCTTTGTATGTCCTCCAAGATGGCGGACCGGAAGTTTGATGACGTGTATTGAAAGGACTCTATTGCTTTTCTTTGTATAGACATATCACTATACTGTGGACAATATAACATGAAGTAGTTAATAATCTCCCCTACATCAATGAATAATACACAGCTTATATTTCTACCCTAATTTCTTGATCTTGTGGTAGTTCCAATATTGCGGTGAGGAATAACTTTAGATCTGATAAATGACTCCTTTTCAGAAGTACCAAAGATACAATTAATATTATATGGTCATTAATTAGGATGCTAATATTTTTTTCTTTATTTTATAAATAAAGCTGTAGAACGGAAAATCTAGATTCTCTTCCTTTTCTTAAGACATAATTTTGGATGAAAAAGTTCAATGTTCACGCAAGAACTTTTTATTGTTTCTATTCTTTATTACCACTGCCAACGAAATTGGAAGGAAGTTATGTCTAATCCCTGCTTGTGTGTGTGAGTGCGTGTGTGTGAACAGCTTCCTGGCCGCAATTTTAATCTTAAAGTAATAAAACTTGCAGGCATTAACTATCATTTAAGTAGGTACATTATTTTACTGCTACCATCTGAGCAAATAACAAAATGAAAAGTTGTCAAACATTCGAAAAACTTATTCACTCTAGTGACCAATAGTATATATATATATATATATATATATATATATATATATATATATATATATTATTAATATTATTATTATTAATTGCTAAGCTACAACCCTAGATGGAAAAGCAGGATGCTATAAGCCCAGGGGCTCCAACAGGGAAAATAGCCCAGTGAGGAAAGAAAACAAGGTAAAATAAAACATTAAGAACAGTAACATTAAAATAAATATCTCATATAGACTTTAAAAACTTTAACAAAACAAGAGGTAAAGAAATAAGATAGAGTGCTCGAGTGTACCCTCAAGCAAGAGAACTCTAACCCAAGACAGTGGGAGACCATGGTACAGAGGTTATGGCACTACCTAAGACTAGAGAACAATGGTTTGATTTTGGAGTGTCCTTCTCCTAGAAGAGCTGATTTCCATAACTACAGAGTCCCTTCTACCCTTACAAAAAGGAAAGTGGCTTCTGAACAATCAGTGCAGTAACCCCTTGGGGAAAGAAGAAATGTTTGGTTATCTTAGTGTTGTCAGGTGTAAGAGGACAGACGAGAATATGCAAAAAATAGGACAGATTATTGGGTGTGTGTGAGTAAGCTAAGGGAAAATGAACCGTAACCCGAGAGAAGGATCCAATGTATTACTGTCTGGCCGGTCAAAGGACCCCATAACTCTCTGGCGGTAGTATCTCAATGGGTGGCGGGTGCCCTGGCCAACCTACTATCTCGACCCCATAACTCTCAAGCGGTAGTATCTCAACTGATGGCTGGTGCCCTAGCCAACCTACTAGGTAGTAGGTTGGCCAGGGCACCAGCCACGCGTTGAGATATTACCACTAGAGAGTTATGGAGTCCTTTGACTGGCCAGACAGTACTACATTGGATCCTTGTCTCTGGTTACGGTTAATTTTCCCTTTGCCTACACATACACCGAATGGTCTAGCCTATTCTTTACAGATTCTCCTCTATCCTCGTACACCTGACAACACTAAGATTATCAAACATTTCTTCTTCCCCCAAGGGGTTAACTACTGCACTGTAATTGTTCAGTTGCCACTTTCCTCTTGGTAAGGGTAGAAGAGACTCTTTGGCTATGGAAAGCAGCTTTTCTAGGAGAAGGACACTCCAAAATCGAACCATTGTTCTCTAATCTTGGGTAGTGTCATAGCCTCTGTGCTATGGTCTTCCACTGTCTTACGTTAGAGTTCTCTTGCTTGAGGGTATACTCGGGCACAATATTCTATCTTAATTCTCTTCCTCTTGTTTTGTAAAGTTTATAAAATATATAGGAAATATTTATTTCAATGTTGTTACTGTTCTTAAGATATTTTACTTTTCCTTGTTTCCTTTCCTCACTGGGCTATTTTCCCTATTGAAGCCCCCGGGATTATAGCATCCTGTTTTTCTAACTAGGGTTGTAGCTTAGCAAGTAATAATATATATACACACACACACACACACACACACATATATATATATATATATATATATATATATATATATATATATATATATATATATGTGTGTGTGTGTGTGTATGTATATATATATATATATATATATATATATATATATATATATATATATATATATATATATATTGTAAGCTGGCATATGTGGAGAAATATCTTTTCATTTAACTGTTGAGTGGGAACTAGCTGTTCCGGGAATGTCTCCCAACATCATATAGGCAAAGATCAGCAAGGGAGGAAAAGGCGAACTATAACTCAAGGCACAACCTCCCTGTTAATAACTTTGATAATGTAGTTCACAAATCTTCACTCTAAATGTAAAAAAAAAAAAAGAAAAAAAAAAGAAAAAAAAAAAACCCTCTCCAGAGGCCTGAAAACTCCGGGAAAGTCTCCCAACACCATATAGGCAAAGTTCAGCAAGGGAGAAAAGGCAAACTATAACTCAAGGCACAAACACTCTTAATAACTTTGATGATGTAGTTCACATACCTTCACTCTTAAAAAAGAAAAAGAAAAAAAAAAACTCTCTCCAGAGGCCTGGAAACTCCATACGTGAAATAAAGGTTATTTGGTGTCCTACCTTAACTTTGTCAGACTGTTTCGGCTCCATCCCAGGCCCCCACTGAGATACTGGACAGGAACTTTACGTTATAATAAGGTTTAATTAATCTATTCTAGTCATTTTATTACACAAAATTTACATTGAAAATCGGACATCTTAACATCAAGCAAAAAGAGATTAAAACATACACTAAAAGAAATGCAAAATATGTGGGACTCGAGGTCTGTTACAATAGCAAATGACTGTAATGGGGCTGGACACACGGCCCTGTGATTCGAGACTGTACTATTCTCTAAAGCAAAAAGTTAAAAACAGAATTTGTACACACAACCCCATGCACTCAGCCCAAAATATGTAAAAGCTAGTTAAATCTAAATCAGGTAAAAATGAATATAAGCTACAGTTATCTAAAATAGGGGAAAACTAAGTGGCTAAATGATTTACCTGCACTCCTTACAGAACTTGCAAAGTAGCACTCTGTTCAGATAATGGCTGTTATAGCTTGCTTGTACCTCTCGTCCTCTGGCCCATCCCTGGAATCCTCGCTTCTTGGCCAATCGGATATCGCTGGCCCAGTTCTCAGGATCGTCTTCTTCCCTCTCTCCAGCCGACAGTATACCAGTACTCCCGTGTCCTTTGTTTGGTGGAAGTCGAGTGGGGGTGAGTCAGAGCAATGTAGATTGCCCGTTAGGTCAGGACGGCAGTGCATGAACGAATGAGCCGACCTTCAGGTCATGTGGGCCTATCTGGGTTCAGCTACCAAAACAGGTGAGGGTCATTGGGCGTAGAATAATGCAGTTGAGGTGCAATATCAGGTCTTTCCAGCTGGGCAATGTATTGTTGTTTTAAGGACAACGTTCTACAACGCTTGTAGCATATTTTTTACCTTTGTACCACCCGTGTGTCACATGCTTGTACATAGTAGTGACATTTCTCTCTTTTGTATATATTATCCTTTGTATTGTGACGTGCTGAGAGAAGGTTGTGACTCAAGGACAGGATGAAAGCAACTGAGTAATTTTATTACAGAACACTCTCCTTTATATACAAAATCTCATTGCAACAGGAAATTTCCTGTTCAAACCGACACCGCGTCGGTTAACAGTTAACGGTGAGAAAAACATGCATGTTATTTCAGGTTCTTTATAGTGCGAGGGGAGAGCGAAGATACAAGTATAATGTATACATAAAATGAATATCGCTACTATGTACGATCGTGTGACACACGGTTGGTACATGGCTCCTCCACCCCCTAAAAATAACATACTGTACATGTTAAATAGGGCGCCCTGACCTAGAGAGGCGAACTGTAGGCGAGTCATCTGGTAAGAGATAAGCAGGTTTTAGACGATCAATGGAGACCCAGTCTTCTTTGCCACGAATGTTTAGTAGGAATGCTTTCGAACTGCGTCGGATCACAAGGAAAGGGCCCGTGTAAGGGGGCATTAGCGGTGGCTTGCTAGTCTCGTTGCGCAGGAAAGCGTGCATTGCAGTGTGTAAGTCTGTTGGTATGTGATGCTTCGGTGGGGGCTTGTAAGTCTGGCATTATGGAGTAAAATTTCCCACGACGTGACGTATGCGCTGAAGATCATCAGAGGAGGTTGTAGAATGAAAAAAGTCGGCAGGGACGACCAACAGGTCACCATGCACCATCTCAGCTGCTGAGACGTCCAGGGCATCTTTAGGAGTGGTCCTTATTCCCAAGAGGACCCAGGGAAGCTGAGTAAACCAGTTGGAGTCCTTGCTGCGGGACATCAAAGCTGCTTTGAGGGTGTGATGAAAACTTTCAACCATTCCATTGGCAGCAGGGTTGTAGGCAGTTGTCTGATGTAATGTGATGCCCAAGAGATTTGCTAATGATGTCCACAATTGAGAGGTGAAAGTGGTACCCCTGTCAGAAGTAATATGCTCAGGGATACCAAATCTTGCAATCCATCCTGAGAGTAAGGCAGATGTACATGAGGCGGACGTTGTAATTTCTATGGGAATGGCTTCAGGCCAACGAGTGGAGTGGTCGATGACGGTAAACAGGTAACGATGTCCTTGTGATGTGGATAGGGGGCCTATAACGTTGACGTGAATGTGTGCGAAATGACGCTGAGGTTGAGGAAAGGTGCCCACTCCTGAATCCGTGCGTCGATGTACTTTGGAAGTTTGGCAAGAAGTACAGGCGCGGACCCAATCCTTAACATCCTTAGAAATGCCGTGCCAAATGAACTTCGTCTTCAGCAGCTGTGCAGTAGAATGACACGAGGGATGTGAAAGACCGTGAATGAAATCAAACACCTGCCGGCGCATGAGAGCAGGAATCCAAGGTCGTGGTCTACCAGTACAGACGTCACAGAGGAGGGTGGTGTTGGAGTCTTCAAGGGGGAAGTCTTCCCAATGGAGGGACGTGCAGGATGTCCTACATGCTTGATACTCTGGATCCTGTCGTTGAACGGCAGCCAACGTGTTTCTTGACAGGGCATCGGCAACGGGATTCATTTTCCGAGAGACGTATTGAAGGGTGCAATTGTATTCAGCCACGGCGGAGAGATGTCGGCGTTGACGGGCGGACCAGGCGTCAGACTGTCGAGTGAAGGCATGCACCAGAGGCATGTGGTCTGTACGAATGACGAAGGGTGTACCTTCTAAGAAATGGCGAAAGTGACGGACAGCCAAGTGCACCGCCAGCAATTCCCGATCGAAGGTAGAATAACCCGATTCTGCCTTGGACAGTTTTCTGCTGAAGAAGGCCAATGGGCGGGGCGGTCCGTTGCCCACCTGCTCGAGTACTGCACCAATAGCGACATCGCTGGCATCGGTGGAGAGAAGGAGAGGGGCATGTGGGATAGGAAAAGTCAGAGCCGCAGCAGTTGATAGGGCCTTTTTTACATTGCAGAAGGCCACTTCTTAAAGGGGACCCCACTTCAGGTCCTTGCCCTTGAGGGAGGCGTAGAAGAGAGTAAAAGTGGCGGAAGTGGCTGGCAGAAAAAAGTGATAATAGTTGATCGTGCCCAAGAATTCCTGCAGAGCTTTGACGGTCGAGGGCGCAGGGAAGTTCTGAACGGCTGCTACCTTCTCATGGAGGGGATGGACTCCTTCAGGAGTGATGCGGTGCCCTAAGAACAACACTTCGTTGGCGCCAAAGGTACACTTGTCGTACCGGAGTACAAGGTCATTTTGTTGCAGGCAGTCGAGCATGAAACGCAGGTGACAGAGGTGTTCCTCTTTTGAGGAGAAGAACGCAGTATGTCGTCCACATAACATTGCAGATGGGGAGGTCCCCTAAGATGCCATCCATGAGACGTTGAAACGTGGCCCCAGGATTACGAAGGCCAAAACAGGAGTAATTGAAGGTGTATGTTCCAAACGGAGTGGTGATGGCGGTCTTGGGGATGTCTTCTGGGTTCATAGGCACCTGATAATACCCCTTCAGGAGGTCGAGCGTAGAGAAAACCTTCACTTTGTGCAGATAGGAGGTCACGTCGGCAATGTTTGGGAGGGGGTAGTGATCCTGTTCTGTTTGCATGTTCAGGAGCCTGTAATCCCTGCACGGACGGAGGGAGACGTCTTTCTTCAGAACGATGTATAAGGGTGACGACCATGGGCTGGAGGCCTTTTAGCAAAGGCCCATTTCCTCCATTTCGGTGAATGTCTGTTTGGCAGCTGCCAATCGATCTGGTGCCAGACGTCTGAATTTTTCGAAGACTGGGGGTCCCGTCGTCTTGATATGGTGATAAATACCGTGCTTGGCAGGAGCCATGTGCGTTTGGCGAAGTTCTGGACGGAAAGCTTCCGGGTACGACATGAGGAGGTGGCCATAGGTATCTGTGGGTGAGTTGATGTGGAGAACGAGGTTGGAGAGGGCGGGTTGAAGAGGTGTAGACAAGTACGAGTCTGCATTGAGCAATCGTCGGTGGGCGACATCGACCAGAAGGTGGAAATGAGAGAGGAAATCCGCACCGAGGATTGGCAATGGGACGTCAACAATGAGAAACTTCTTATAAAATTTGCCGTTTCCAAACAATAATGTGAGGTTCTCGTAACCGTAGGTGGGTATCGCAGATACGTTGGCAGATACCAGGTGGACATCAGCAGACTTAGACAGACTATGTCGTGTCATGAACAGTTCCCTTGGCAAAAAAGAACGATAAGCACCCGTATCTACCAAAATCCGCACGCCCGCTCCTGCATCATGTAAAAAGAAAAGATTAAAAACATGGGAGACCACCAACACGAGCTATTGCCTACTTACACGTTTTTTGTCCACTGATCTACATTTGATCGTGAATTGCTGGCGGTGCACTTGGCTGTCCGTTACTTTCGCCATTTCTTAGAAGGTACGCCCTTCGTTATTCGCACAGACCACATGCCTCTGGTGCATGCCTTAACTCGACAGTCTGACCACTGGTGCGCCCGTCAACGCCGACTTCTCTCCGCCGTGGCTGAATACAATTGCACCCTTCAACATGTCCCTGGGAAAATGAATCCTGTTGTCGATGCCCTGTTAAGAAACACGTTGGCCGCTGTTCAACTGGGATTGGATTAAAACGCCTTGGCTGAAGCCCAACGACAGGATCCAGAGTATCAAGCATGTACGACATTCTACACATCCCTCCGCTGGGAAAACGCCCCCGTCGACAACTCCAATGCCACCGTCCCCTCTGACGTCAGTACTGGTAGACCGCAAACCTGGATTCCTGCTCTCCATGTGCTGACAGGGTGTTTGATTTCATTCACGGTCTTTCACATCCCTCGCGTCGTTCTACTCTACAGCTGCTGAAGACGAAGTTCATTTGTCACGGCATTACTAAGGATGCTAAGGATTGGTTCCGCACCTGTACTTCTTGCCAAACTTCCAAAGTACATCGACGCACGGATTCAGGAGTGGGCACCTTTCCTCAACCTCAATGTCGTTTTGCCCACATTCACGTCGACATTGTACGGCCCCTACTCACATTACAAGGACATCTTTACCTATTTACCGTCATCGACCACTCCACTCGTTGGCCTGAAGCCATTCCCATGGAAACTGCAACGTCCGCCTCATGTACATCTGCCTTACTCTCAGGATGGATAGTAAGATTTGGTATCCCTGAGCATAATACTTCTGACAGGGGTACCACTTTCACCTGTCAATTGTGGATGCCATTAACGAATCTACTTGGCATTACCCTACACCATAAACTGCCTACAACCCCGCTGCCAATGGAATGGTTGAATGTTTTCATCGCGCCCTCAAAGCACCTTTGATTTCCGCTGCAAGAACTCTAACTGGTTTACTCAGCTTCCCTGGGTCCTCCTGGGACTAAGGACCACTCCTAAAGACACCCCGGACGTCTCGGCAGCTGAAATGGTGTATGGCAACCCGTTGGTTGCCATACAAGCCCCAAGCGAAGCATCATATACTGACAGACTTCCACTCTGCAACGCAAGTCTTCCTACGCAACAAGACTAGCAAGACACCACTAATGCCCCCTTACACAGGCCCTTTCCTTGTGATCCGATGCAATCCGAAAGCCTTCCAACTAAACATCAGTGGCAAAGAGGACTAGATCGCCATTGATCTTCTGAAACCTGCTTATCTCCTGCCAGATGTCCCTCCCACAGTTCACTTCTCTAGATCAGGGCGCCCTATTTAACATGTACAGTACGACATTTATCTCTTTTATATATATTATCTTTTGTATCTTCACTCTCCCCTCGCACTGACAGTAACTTGTATTAACCTGTTGGCCTACTTCATTGTTAACTGTAACAGAACCCGTTGCTGGTTTGACAAGAAATAGCATGTTTTTATTTTGTGACCTTTTTACCGGGGCCTAGTGTGTATATATACTTAATGCGTCTGTAATAAAGTTACTCAGCTGCATTCATCTCGCTTTTGACTCACAACCTACTCTTGGCCCGTCACACCTTTGTACATATTCTGTGAAAATATCTTGTAAATATTGTTTATGCATTTATGGACAGAATCACCTGCCGTTCCTTTTTATGTAAGTGTCATTATTATATGGCAAACGTGGGATTTTATATTAACTATAAAGTTAATGTAAGAAAACACAAATGCCCCGCATTTCTCACCTGTTCGTGGTTGGATATTCACTTACCCAAGTCACTACGATTCCGTCCACACATGTCAATGTATCGACCCATCTTGGAAATCAAGCATCACTTGACTATGGTCTATCTCTCTTACCTCACAACTGGTGACCACCGGAGCCCTCCATGGGGCTACTATTTTCTCCAAGATGATCCTCTTAAAGTCCTATTTTCAAGTCCCTGTTCACACCGACGACATCCCAAAGACAGCCTTCATCGAGTCTTTTCATACTCGATGTTTGGCCTGAGAAACGCTGGGGCAACTTTCCAGTGTCTGATGGACAACATTTTGGGGGACCTTCCCTTCTTTTTGGTCTATGTCAACGACATCCTCATGTTCTCCAAGACAGGGAAGGGACACCTGGGGCACGTGAGAACGGTTCTGAGGCGACTGCAGGAGAATGGCCAGGTGGTAGGCTTTGACTAATGCACTTTCGGGGCTGAGAAGGTGGAATTCCTGAGGCACAAGCTCTCAAAAAGGGGCGTGTGCCCTGTGATGTCAAAGGTGGATTCCATAAGCAAGTTCCCGACGCCGACCTCCATGAAGTTCTTCCAGGAAGTCATCGACATGGTGAACTACTACCGGAGGATCCTACCCAACACTGCCGGCGTGATAACCCCCCTTCTCAACATCCTGAAGAGGAAACCGAAAAAGCTACAGTGGAGTCCCCCTTAACAAGAAGCCTTCACGCAAACAAAGATGTCCCTCTGCAGGGCTGCAACTCTGGCCTTCCAGGATCCCGGGCCACCTCTGAGGTTAACTAAAGACGCCAGTAACGTTGCATTGGGTGTCGTCCTGGAGCAGGTGATCAAGGATGTGCCCCAACCACACGCCTTCTTCAGCAAGATATTAAAACCACCCGAAACTCGCTACAGCACTTTCAACCAAGAGCTAATGGCAGTGTACCACACAGTCAGACATTTCAAATACTTACTGGAGATAACCTAATTCACAATCCAGATGGGCTACCAGTCTCTGTTCCATGATTTCACCTAACCCGGGACTGCATGGTCCGCCTGTTATGTATTATTGTAATAATGTACTGTATTTATTCAGATGTTACATGCATTTAGCGCAACATTGCATCATATTGCATTGATAAAACATGTTTAAGAATGTTCATAACTGAAATAAAGTATTTTGATATTCGGTTCAAGCATTTATTAATTACCTCAAAGATAGAATGTGATTCTTTTTACTTTTGTACTGCAGTAGGATTTGAGTCTTTTGAGAGCGATGCTCTTATGTTTGTTTTGGTGTTTTGGTTTGTGAGATAGTTTATAAGATGCTCGAGGCTCAGTTGGTTGGAAGCCCAGAGCCAGAGAGCAAAGTAATCCCAAGTATATTAAACTTATTCCAATAAGAAGTCTGTTTCTGATTATATCCCATCCAACCCAGAAGACAAGTCAGAGAAGATGCTGGGATCTTATATTCTCATCTAACTACTGTATTTTTGGGCTCAAGCCATGTCGTCCTGATGGAAGTTCCTTAAAGTAGCTTCCTAAGGGATATATGTACCACAGTGAAATTCCCAGAGAATTTTACCTTTAGGTATCCAGAATTCTAACTTCTGGCACGAATGTCCTTAAACTTTCTCTCAAGGATATCACATAATATCAGAGAACTTATTCTTGACACGCCACATAGCAATCTGCACCCCTAATAGCATTTACGCTTCGAGGAGGTGTGGCAAAATAAAAGGGAGCCGTATCAAGGCTACCCCCGTTCTCGTACTACTATTGAGTATGACAACAGCGCCATTCCCACGATGGCGGACGTTCCTTATTTTGTAGCGATTTCGCTCGGTGGTATTCCCTGTTGATCTAACTTTTTGATCGTTTCACAGGATTATAATTATGCTTTCTCCATCTTCTTCCGACTCTGGAAAGTTGAGTATCGAGTCTTTACTGTAAGTATAATTTAGCTCCTGTTTCACAATGAAATTAGAGTAATTTATTGTATCTAAGAGCTAGGCCAGTTACTGGAGGCGTCATGGGCACTGTCGTTCGTTAGGCATGCGTTATTTAGATAGCAGAACGACTTCCAGTTTTAAATAGCTTTATTTAATTATTTTGATTATAGTATTAAGCTATTTAGGCAATTATTCTCGTAAAGAATTTGATAATGTGCATAATTTTCCTTTTTTATGTCGATCGTATAGTTAGAGTTTTGGTGATTTAGGTAACCGAGATCTCGTCTAGCCTAGGTAACCTAACCTAGGCGTTTTATTATACGTTCAGACATTCCCCGGTTACCCTCGTGTATTGTTTTTTCAATTCAAGTGGAGACTGATACCTCCTAGAATTATATGTAACATTACACGTCTCTTCGGAGATTTAAGGGTAATCTTTTTTCCCTCTGAGTGTAGCTTCAGGCTACAACCCTAATAGCCGTGCCATGAATTTTATTCAGACATGACTAACCTAGGGTTTTCCTGCCTCTTCCCTTAAAACCGCTGGTTGTGGTATAGCAGCAGGTTTTGGGATTTAGTCAAAATCTCATAGTATTTAGTCTTATGTCGGCGACCTGTCGGCAGGGCGAATGGGTTGTAGAATACCATCATTCCCCTGCCGGCTAGGCTGTCGGCAATGGAGGTTAGCCCTCCCTAGCCGCACTTGAAGTAGTGGCAGGATACCGTCTTCTCCTTGCAACTAGAGACCAGTCCTGTGCCGCAGTCCCCTAGGCTGAAGAGTGATCTTCTTTTACCTAGGATGACGCGGCACTGAAACTCTGTTTCTCCCTTGTTGCGAGAAAGTGGCAATGCCACCATTATTATTATTATTATTATTATTATTATTATTACTACTAGCCAAGCTACAACCCTAGTTGGAAAAGCAAGATGCTATAAGCCCAAGGGCTCCAACAGGGAAAAATAGCCCAGTGAGGAAAGGAAATAAGGAAATAAATAAATGATGTAAATAAATTAACAATAAATCATTCTAAAAACAGTAACAACATCAAAACAGATATGTCTTATATAAACCATTAACAACGTCAAAAACAAATATGTCATATATAAGCTATAAAAAGACTCATGTCTGCCAGGTCAACATAAAAACATTTGCTCCAACTTTGAACTTTTGAAGTTCTATTGATTCAACTACCCGATTAGGAAGATCATTCCACCACTTGGTAACAGCTGGAACAAAACTTCTAGAATACTGTGTAGTATTGAGCCTCATGATGGAGAAGGCCTGGCTATTAGAATTAACTGCCTGCCTAGTATTATGAACAGGATAGAAGTGTCCAGGGAGATCTGAATGTAAAGGATGGTCAGAGTTATGAAAAATCTTATGCAACATGCATAATGAACTAATTGAACGACGGTGCCAAAGATTGATATCTAGATCAGGAATAAGAAATTTAATAGACCGTAAGTTTCTGTCCAACAAATTAAGATGAGAATCAGCAGCTGAACACCAGACAGGAGAACAATACTCAAAACAGGGTAGAATGAAAGAATTAAAACACTTCTTCAGAATAGATTGATCACCGAAAATCTTAAAAGACTTTCTCAATGAGCCAATTTTTTGTGCAATTGAAGAAGACACAGACCTAATGTGTTTCTCAAAAGTAAATTTGCTGCCGAGAATCACACCTAGAATTTTAAAAGTCATACAAATTAAAGAAACATTATCAATACTGAGATCCGGATGTTGAGGAGTAACCGTCCTTGACCTACTTACAATCATACTTTGAGTTTTATTAGGCTTCAACTTCATACCCCATAATTTGCACCATGCACTAATTTTAGGGATTCACCAACCCCAGATCTACATTCAGGGGATGGAATTGATGCAAAGAGAGTACCAGCATCTGCATATGCAACAAGCTTGTTTTCTAGGCCAAACCACATGTCATGTGTATATAGTATGAAAAGTAATGGGCCAAGAACACTGCCCTGTGGAACACCGGATATCACATTCCTATACCCACTATGGTGCCCATCAACAACACCTCTTTGAGATCTATTACTTAAAAAATCAATAATAATGCTAAGAAACAACCCACCCACTCCCAACTGTTTCAGTTTGAAAACAAGGGCCTCATGATTAGCACGGTCAAAGGCAGCACTAAAATCAAGGCCAATCATACGAACTTCCCGACCACAATCAAGGGATTTCTGTACAGCATTGGAGATTGTAAGAAGTGCATCACATGCTCCAAGGCCTTTACGAAAACCAAATTGCAAACTAGGGAATAGATGATTACCTTCAGCAAACTTATTAAGACGTTTTGCCAGAAGACGTTCAAAAACTTTAGATAATATGGGAGTTATGGAAATTGGGCGGTAATCAGTGGGACTTGAGCTACCACAAACACATTTACATAGAGGAGTAACATTACCAATTCTCCAACAAGTGCTAAAAGATTTAAGTATGACTTCATAGGAAGTTTCTATTAACCATAATAATTACCTGGAACATAGATGAAGAATTGTTAGTAATTATTTCTCAGCTGATCCCATCTTTGGTCGTCAATTTTTCTTGGTGGGATTTAATGATACATTGGTATTCTTAAAATACAAGTTTAATAAACTTATGGCTACATTGCTCTGTGACAGCTGACTCCTAGGTGTGTGTGGAGCGTCATACACAATCTGACAAAACCAAAACATTGCTAAACAAAAGAGCATCGCTCGCATTGGAGATTGTAAGAAGTGCATCACATGCTCCAAGGCCTTTACGAAAACCAAATTGCAAACTAGGGAATAGATGATTACCTTCAGCAAACTTATTAAGACGTTTTGCCAGAAGACGTTCAAAAACTTTAGATAATATGGGAGTTATGGAAATTGGGCGGTAATCAGTGGGACTTGAGCTACCACAAACACATTTACATAGAGGAGTAACATTACCAATTCTCCAACAAGTGCTAAAAGATTTAAGTATGACTTCATAGGAAGTTTCTATTAACCATAATAATTACCTGGAACATAGATGAAGAATTGTTAGTAATTATTTCTCAGCTGATCCCATCTTTGGTCGTCAATTTTTCTTGGTGGGATTTAATGATACATTGGTATTCTTAAAATACAAGTTTAATAAACTTATGGCTACATTGCTCTGTGACAGCTGACTCCTAGGTGTGTGTGGAGCGTCATACACAATCTGACAAAACCAAAACATTGCTAAACAAAAGAGCATCGCTCTGAGAAGACTTAAATCCTACACCAGTACAAAACTACAAAGAATCACATCCTATCTCTGAGGTAATCAACAAATGTTTGAATCCTAATACCAAAACAAATCATTACACTTATGTACAAAGCATAACATGTTTTATTCATGCAATATGATGCAATGCTGCGCAATACCTGTAACACTTGAAATAATATAGTACATTATTACAATAATACATAACAGTCTCCTCCCCCTTAACTTGACATTGTAAAAATCTTCATAAATCTAATCTCTCAGGGGGCTTTCCTCTGTTAATCCTATTAGGAAGCACTTTAACCTCATCTTGTACTGGTACATGAATTAGTTCTGAATCTACATTGGATGTTGGACCATCTTGGTTAATATTTGACTCATTTGATCTAACTACTTCTTTAAGTTTCTCATCTCTAACATTCACATGCTCTACTGTCTTTCTGTTTAACGGCTGTAATTGATCAACATGACGTTTTACAACATTATCACCAACACGAACATCATAATGTAAATTTCCTATCTCTCTTACAATCTCTCTTGGTACCCATTTCTCTGGAGTGTTGTACGATCTTACCATGACATCAGACAAAGGTAAAAATGTCTTACATTAGGAAGCTTTACTACTTGATTATACCCTTTATCTTCTAAATCACTTTGCAAACTTGGATACAACAAATCTAACTTACACCTTATCCTCCTCCCCATCAACAAATTTGAGGGTGTCATGCCTGTTGTGCTGTGCGGCGTTGTTCTATAAGACAATAAAAATTTTGATACATGCAAAAATATATTACCTGAATTTGCTTTTCTACACTTCATATTGTGTTTAAACGTTTGGACAAATCTTTCAGCCTCTCCATTAGTAGATGGATGATATGTAGCTGAAAATGTATGCTTTATACCATTGACATTACAAAATTCTTTAAACTCTTGTGAGGTAAATTGTGGACCATTATCTGTAACAATTCTTTCCGGAATACCGTGCATTGAAAAAATTTGCATTAACTCTTTTATTTTGGCGTAAGACGTTGTTGTCTTCATTGGGATAATTTCTGGCCATTTACTATAAGCATCTACTACTATCAAAAACAAGTAATTTAAAAAAGGACCTGCAAAATCTATATGCACTCTTTGCTATGGATACCTGGGTAACTCCCATGGGTGCATTCTAGCAAATTGAGGATTGTTCTGTTGCATAACACAATTCATACAATTCTTTATATAAAATTCCACATCTTTATCTACATCTGGCCACCATACAAAAGTTCTCGCAATTAACTTTGATCTTTCAATACCTTGGTGATCAGCATGTATTTCAGACAAAACCTTATTTCTCAGTGAATTAGGAATAACTACCCTTGAACCTCTCATCACTATTCCTTTTGTTACACTCAGTCCATACCATATATCCTTATACGGTTTACAATTTTCCTCTTTTCCACATAAGTCCCTACCTGTCATTAAACTCTCTAAAACCTTACTAAGTACTGGGTCTCTCTTGGTACTGTGTGCTACATCTTTTGCAGTTATTGGTACATCATGTACAGAAATTAACAGAATACTGTCATCATACTCTTCTGGAGCTTTGTCTACTGGTAATCTAGATAAAAGCATCTGCATTACCCATCTTTGATGTTGGGCGGTATTCTATATCATAGTGGTACGCGGCTAACGTAATTACCCAACGTTGTAGTCTTGCTGCTACCAACGTAGGTAAACTTGCTTTTGGACCCAATATTGCTAATAAAGGTTTATGATCTGTAATAAGTGTGAACTTTTTCCTACCATAAAGATACATATGGAATTTTTTAACTCCATAAACTAATGCTAAACCCTCCTTTTCTATTTAAGAGTAATTCTGTTCTGCCTTGTTCAATACTCTAGAAGTGATTGCAATTGGTTTTTCTGTTCCATCTGGCATTACATGAGATAATACTGCACCTAATATTATGTTTGATGCATCACATACTAATTTAACTGGTAAATCCATTTGATAATGTACTAAGAATGTAGGTGATGTTATTTCCTGCTTGATTCTTTCAAAAGATTCCTGACACTCTTTTGTCCATTTCCATTCTACACCCTTATTCAAAAGATTATACAATGGATGTGCAATTATAGACAAATTCTGAATGAAATACCCATAAAATGTTACTAAACCTAAAAATGATTGTAATTCCTTAACATTTTCTGGCACTTTTGTTGATTGTACAGCTTTAATCTTCTCTTTAGTTTTGTGAATACCCTTGCCATTTATTACAAAACCTAAGTATTCCACTGAATCAACTTCTAAAATACATTTGCTCTTATTTACTCTAATATTATGTTCCTTCAACTTCTTCAGAACCGTTCGCAATCTTTCGCTATGTTCTCTTGTGTCTTTACCAGCAATTAAAATATCATCTAAAAAAAGGAATACTCCTGGAATTCCTGAAAAAATCTTATCCATAGTTTGTTGCCATATAGCTGGACTACTTGAAACTCCATAAGGTAATCTCTTTGGTCTAAACAAACCTAAGGATGTATTTACTGTACATAATTCTTGTGAAGTTTCATCCATGGGAAGCTGTTGAAATGCTTGTCTTAAATCTAATTTAGAAAAAACACTGCATCCTAACATAGTTGCAAACATGTCTTTCGGATTTGGTAAGGGATGTTGAGCTACTTGCAGTTGTGGATTCAACGTTACTTTGTAATCTCCACATAACCTAACCTGTCCACTTTCCTTCACAATAGGAACTAATGGTGTAGCCCAATCTGAATATGTAACTTTTTCCCATGAACCTTCATTTTCTAATCTCCTGATTTCTGTTTCAACTGCACTTTTCAATGCATACGGTACTGGTCTGGAAGCACAAAATCTAGGAGCACTGTCAGGTTTCAAAACTAAAATTGCCTTTGCGTTCTTTACTGTACCTATTTTATCTTCAAATACGTCTTGAAACTCTGATATGATATTATCCATAGATATTTCATTTTTGTTTTCATCTTGTCTACCTGTAACCTTCAAAATACTAGGCCAATCTAACTTCAAATACTGTAGCCAATCTAAACCTAGCAAAGTTTGTCCATTACCTTTTACTACTGTTAATGGCATTCTCTCTAATTTTTGTTCTTTGTACTGTACTTCTACGTTCGAAGCACCTATCACCTTAATATCAAAACCATTATAACCTTTCAAAACTCTATTTGTACCTTCTAATAACAATTTAGGAATGCTTTTAGCTGTTTTCTCAGACATAATTGATACATCGGCTGTTGTGTCAACTTGCATCAAAATTGGTTTACCATTTATGATTACTTCTACCATGATATATTTCTTTGCACCTTTGTTGACGGAATTAATGCGAAACGCAAAATCAGTTTCTGACCTAACCTGATTATCATGAACATTTTCCGCATTATTCTCTTGACCAACAGTATCAACTGTAGCATTTATTTTCTTTGTGTACTGTTTAGGGAATCTACAAGCAGTTGCAAAATGACCCATTTTTCTGCAATTCTGGCATGTCTGTCCAGTAGCAGGGCATTTCTTTGCTTCGTATGCAAGATGATCAGTTTTACCACACCTATAACACTTGGGTTTTCCCTGTTGTTTCTGTGTATAAGCCTGATTCTTATATTTATGAACATTAGTGTTAGGCACTTTTCTATGACTAGGCTTTGACATATTCCTTCTCTGATTCTCATTGGTTTTCCACTTAGAACCTACTGTATTAATTTTAGAATTTTCCATTTTATTGCTTGTAGAACTACCTATTATGTTACTTTGCCTATTTGGTGTTTCTAAAGCTCTGCCTGTTATCAATACCTTTTCTAATGTTAAATCTTTATCTTGCAATAATTTCTTTCTTAGCTCTTGTGATGTGCAATGTGCAATTACTTGATCTATGATAACATTTTCTAACTCCAGAAATTCACATGAAACGGCTAAATTCTTTAGTCTAGTCACAAATGCATCTAAACTTTCATTTTCTTTCTGATAAGCCTGCGCTGAAAACTGATATCTTTCAAAAAATTTATTGACCTGAGGAGCAAAATATGTGGTAAGAGCCTTAATTGCAGCTTCACTTGTGTCATCTGTAGGCTGCAAAGTCTTAAACACTTCCCGAACTTCCCTACCTGCTGTATGAAGTAATAATGCCTTCTTTTGGGCATCCTTCATGTTACCTAATGCTTCTGAATAAATCTTAAATTCCTCACACCACTGTTGCCATCATGTTGCAAAAGAATTGGGCTCAGCAGTGATGCTGAAACGTTCGGGGTGTTCTATATCAAAAGGCATTTTGAGTCTTACCTTCCTACCTACAATAGGTTAAGCTACTGTTCTGCAGTCACAAGTTTACTTCCTACCTGTTTTGTAGCCTACCCAACTTTAAGTTTCACCCTTTCTTGTTTTGTTTGTTTGATGAAATTCCTGTTCTGCTGCTTGTACAATCTTCATTGGGCGATTTTCCTCTTGTGCTTCAATGTACATACGGACCTTCTCTTGTCTGGCCGTCCTTCTACATAAGGTCCAATGTTTCTTCTGCGTGTGTTCGTCCTCCTGGGCGTCGCCAATTTTTAAGTATGACTTCATAGGAAGTTTCTATTAACCATAATAATTACCTGGAACATAGATGAAGAATTGTTAGTAATTATTTCTCAGCTGATCCCATCTTTGGTCGTCAATTTTTAAGTATGACTTCATAGGAAGTTTCTATTAACCATAATAATTACCTGGGACATAGATGAAGAATTGTTAGTAATTATTTCTCAGCTGATCCCATCTTTGGTCGTCAATTTTTCTTGGTGGAATTTAATGATACGTTGGTATTCTTAAAATACAAGTTTAATAAACTTATGTCTACATTGCTCTGTGACAGCTGACTCCTAAGTGTGTGTGGAGCGTCATACACAATCTGACAAAACCAAAACATTGCTAAACAAAAGAGCATCGCTCTGAGAAGACTTAAATCCTACTCCAGTACAAAACTACAAAGAATCACATCCTATCTCTGAGGTAATCAACAAATGTTTGAATCCTAATACCAAAACAAATCATTACACTTATGTACAAATCATAACATGTTTTATTCATGCAATATGATGCAATGCTGCTCAATACCTGTAACACTTGAAATAATATAGTACTTATTACAATAATACATAACAAAAAGCTCCTCTTCTCGCTAACTTGCGCAAAATAACAGATAACTTTGGAGCTAAGAAATCTGCTGTCTTTATAAAAAACAAATGAAAAATGCCATTTCGGTCTAAACCTCCATAAGCATCAAGGTCCATCAACAGAGCTTTAATCTCACGAGATCGGAAAGCTAAACTAGTTAGTTTAGCCTCAGGAAAACAGGAATGAGGAAGTTCAAGTTTTTCATTACTCTGTTTACTGTCAAAAACATCAGCCAACAGGGTTGCCTTTTCCTTTGGACAGTGAGTCACTGAGCCATCTGGTTCAAGTAAAGGAGGAACTGTTGCATCTACACCAAAGAGTACAGATTTAAGGGTAGACCACCATTTATGTTCCTGAGTTGTACTAGAAAGTGTTTCTTTTATGGTTAAATTGTACTCCTTTTCAGTTGAGGCATAAACTCTCTGAGCAAAGGCTCGAAGCTAAGTATAGTTGTTCCAGGTCAAATCTGATCTGCTACCCTTCCAAAGATGGTAGGCCTCCTGCTTCTCCAAATAAGCACATCTACAATCATCATTGAACCACGGTTTGTCCTTCATTCGGTACCTTAGCACACGAGAAGGGATACGCCTATCAATTATGTTGACTAGATTCTCATTCAAAGGGGCAACAGGATCTACACTACTATATAATTGTGACGAATTCAAGCACAAAAGATCATGCAAAATCCCATTCCAGTCTGCTTGGGATTTCATATAAATTTTACAAGAGTATGATATATCAGGGACAGGCTGCTCAGTCTTCACTACTAATGAAATTAAGGCATGATCAGATGTCTCGACTGGAGAACCAACCTTACCAGACCTGTGAGTAGCTTCATTTATGATTTGCTCACAGCCTGATTCCGAGGCAAAGTCTAAAGCTCTTAAGCCATGGCGATCAGTAGGAGAGATAGAACTTAACCACTCCCTATGGTGAGCATTAAAATCACCAACAAAGACAAAAGAAGCCTTTCTATCATCTCCTTGTATCTTAGCCATAATGGTAAGAAGACAATCGAAGATAGAATCATCCATGTCTGGATTCCGGTAAATGGAACACAAATAAAAGTTGTTATGCCTGCCACAAACTTTTATTACCTGAATCTCATGACATCCACATTGATAGCAGGACTTATGAGAAGCAGGGTACTCGGTCCTGATATACACCGCCATTCCCCTTGCCCTAGGGATGGCATCACGTTTCAACATTATTGGCTTCTTAAAACCACTTATAAGGAGCTCAGAGGAGTGCCTCATATTAGAAACCAAAGCTTCTGAGCACAAAAGAATATTATACTGTCTGGACGCAAATGTAAGGTCTTGGATATTTGCATGAAGACCACGAATATGTGTCGGCAATCTCTAGGGTGGAGAACTGAGACTCTCCTGTCACCTAGGATTCTGCCGATACTGAAACAGAGTTTCTTTTAACAGGTGGTAGGACTGACAATTTTGCCAGTTCCTTTCACACACTATACAGGACCCTGTTCCCTACCCCTCTGTCCACTTTTGATGGCCGAGCCATTGTCTTTCTTTGGGCCGGCATCTTGCAACCTTACCATTGCCACTAGGTTGCCGGAGCCGGCCAGACTCCCTTTCTAGCCATGACATTGGCTGACGGCAATGCATACTGCCGGCAGCCACATCATCTGTCGGGAGCTATGGTCCCTGCCGGTAGCTGATGACTGTTGGCAGCCAGGATGGCTGCCGACAACTGGCGGCTGCTGGCAACTGGCGGCTGCCGGCAACTGGCGGCTGCCGGCAACTGGCGGCTGCCGGCAGTCTAGGTGGCTGTGAGTGGGAAGTCTCTTTCTATCTCCAAGGTTCTTCAGTCCTCCCTTGGACTGCTATTCACAAGTTCTGTTGCCGGAATGTCGCCGGCCAGGCCGGTGCAGATAAGTGCTGACTTAGATGGCAGCACGCCGACTGTACTGATACTGCCGGAGGCTAGCCTGCTGGCAGTGTATTGGCAGTACCTTGCCGGCAATAGTACTGTAGCTGGATGGAAGCCTGAATGGTACATTCTCCCCTTCCATTAGAACCTTCTTTTCTGGGGAAAGGCAATAAAATTAGACTTTTACATCCTTAATTACTGTATACATACACAGTAAAGGAGTAGCCTTTTCTCCATGCTATCTATCTCTCTCTAGCTAGCAAACTAGATATTCTGGCAAGACCTAGTTATGCCAGCAACATGCCGGCTCAACTACAGTATATGTTATACAGGTAGCCAATATATCTACAGTATAGAATATACTGCAGATAGAAAACTACTATACATTGTATACTAGTAGTTATTTCCAATATATCTTGGATATCCAACACAGGCATTTGCTGAACACAATCCTATATTGAATGAATATAGTTTCTTCAATATCCTGATTAGAAATCAGTATTTGGATTACCCTACAATATTAAATAGCTTCAAGGCAAGGGTGATACACTCCTAACCCTTAAAGGGTAGAGCCTTTATCTTTGAGTCTCCCTGATCAGGAAACTCTATAGTTTAATATTGTAAGAAAGGCTACGGCAAATAGGCTGAGTGGGATACACAAATACATGTCTTTATTTTCCTTAGTCCAGCTGGCTTCATGCTAGCTGGACCATACTGTCATATGCTACTATGAAGGCAGCATACTGACTAAACTACAATACATCGTGTCCAGTAGCCAGTAATTTGCAATATAGACTAACTGTAAATAGAAAACTACAGTACCATTATACAGTAGTAATTTCTAACATACCTTGGGTACCCTTGTGCGAGCATTCCGCTGGTACCGCTCCTATATTGAATGAATAGTTTTTCTTCAATATTCTGATTGAGAATCAGTCATCTTGACCCCACAGTATTAACAATATAATGGGACAGTGAATTGGTACTTCTCTACCCTTAGGGGTAAGAGCCCTTTTACTTGGAGTTACTCGATAGTGGAATCTCCATATAGTTAATACTGAGGGGAGGTAACAGCATTCGCTCACAGAGGTACACAAGTATGTATCTCCTACTATGCCTTTATAGCTTACTATCCTAAGCTATTCTGTTGTAGATGACCTTTGCATGTTGATTATCAGGGAGATAATCCTTTGTATACTCATTTGGTTTTCCTTTCTTTACAGGAGGAACACCAGATACCTTGTGCTGCAGTCTTCTGCAAGGCCAAGAGTAAGTATTTTTACGGTCATAATACTTGCAGGTTTCATGCCCCCTGCAATATTATTTCCGGATCCCTACATTCTTGGAACCCACAGGTTTGCAATATATGTCGGACATTAATGTCTGAAGGTTTTGAAAATCCCAAGTCTACGGAGACTAGGGATACAGCTCAATACAAATTACTCAACTGGGTGAGAGGCTTCCAAAAAATCTCTCCAGGACCTTTCCTACCTAATGATAGGATGCGTAAGCTACTATTTCCGAAAGCAAGCAAGGAAATAGTAGTGCCTCAGGAGCCAACTACATCCCTGACGGCCAGATAACCTTTGGGAATGAGGGCAAGAAGTGCCCCAACGTAGAAGAGAAAAATGTCGTGTCGGAATTTCATCCGCCTATGCCGGCTTCTTCGTCTTCTACCCCTCTATTAGATAGAATGGTACAATTATGTATACAACTGAATAATCAAATAGATAGCTTTCGTAAACAAAATGAAAAACAGAAAGTAAAACGCAAGATAGAGCCTCGCAAAGCTTCTCTTGTCGCTTCCCAAGGGTCATTCAAACGACCCATGGATCAAGACCTACCAACATGCTCCAAAACCAATCCTTGGAGGTTTGCGAAGCCGATGCCGATTTTAAATGGCAATCTCTACATCTCAGAGAAAATGGGTGCTGTTCATTTGGACAAAATTCAATTTTGGCCAAGCTTTGATGCTTTCCCTAATTGTTGGGTTCAAAGCCTATTCAAGATGAGCCCTTGATGGGAAACAGAAATGTCTCCACCATCATTTCCTTACCTTCTCCTACAATTCAAAATCCTCCTGGAGGAGTATACCTGAGAGCTATAGAGCATACAGGTGGTAAGAAAACTATAGTCCATCGAGTTCCAGGGAAGGCTGTTTTGTGTTCACGAGAAGGACTCAAGTAATCTCTGAGTCATTCTGGACTTGTCGCCACTCAACAAGTTCATAGAAAACAGCAAGTTCAGAATGTTAATCCTTCCGAACATATGGACCTTGTTCCAAATAGGGGTGTTCGTAGTCTTGTCAGACCTGAAAGGTGGCCTGCGGAACCTTCCAGTTACAGATAGTAACATACATCCTAGGAAAGATACATGTCGGACTCACAGTCCTAAATAACTTCATAGGATTGGCAAACTTAGTCACGTCAAAATCAAGCCTAGAAATGGTTCAGGCATTAATATACCTGGACGAGAGGCTGGGGTGGGCAGCACCCGAAGTGGCTGGCCAATGTGCATTCAAAGAAATGACCCGGTTCCCGGGACATCACGGATGCAAGATAAGCTTCTAGAAGTCTTGACTTTCTCCAGCTCAAGGGTTTCAATGGCTGAAAAACCATTGAAGCCCACAGTCACATCAACTCTCCTTTCCCTTGAGAATATAAAAGGAGCTCACGAGGTCTGTCAAGAGACTCAGGTAATCGGTCAGATTTCCAAGACGCCAACAGGGAGAAGTGCTAAACTTTCCCCAGTTCGCAATAGTGACAGACCTAGTGCAAAGAGCACAGCGGAAAGATGCGTTAAGAGCCTGGAGATAATACGCATCAAACGCTTGAAGAGATAAAAAAAAAGACTGATATCGGTCCCTCTTTAATCGCTTCTCTAACAAAAATTAAAGCACGAAAGTCTCAAGACTCTGCTGGTCCTATCATGAGTGGGGAAGCTCCCTCCACACAGATCAGACTTCCTATGACTGATATGGGACACCGAAGCGATAATAAGACGTCACAATCGATAGTGCTAAAGAACGTCTCATATAATCTAGGTGAAGTTATCCATCCTTTTCTTAAGGGGATGGCACCTGCCAGCAGTTCATATACAACTGATCCACAATGTGACAGTGGATGCTCTATTTCGTTCCAAGCCGATAGAGTGGGAATGGTCCATGGACGCAGACCTATTCCCTCCCAGATGGGAACAAGTCCCGGAACTGCAATTCGACCTCTTCATCACGAGCGTCTTCAAGAAACTACCTCGATATGTGGTTGATAGACGACATGTCTCTAGAATGGAAGGGATGGACTCGGATATACCTGTTCATCCCATCCAACCACCTGCTGAAGGTCCTCAACAGGCTCAGATATTTCTAAGGGGGAATAGCTCTTTTGGCTCCCAGATAGCCCAAAAACAATCTGTCCTCTTTAATGAAGAAGTTGAAGATGAGGCTGGTCCTAGCTCTGATCCTAGGTATATTTCCGAAGGTTCAGAAATTAACTGCCTTCGTTTTATCACAGAGAACCCAAACTCTTCATTTCATGATTTTCTTACCCTAGCGGTTAGAAAAAGATTTTGGATCTCAGAAGGCAATATAGAATTCTTAGAAGAATACAAGGCTAAATCAACTAGAAGACAATATGAGTCTTCTAGGAAAAAGTGGGTTGCGTTTGTGAAAGCAAAAGGACCGAAAGAAATTTCAATGAACTTCTGTCTGTCGTTCTTTGTCCACCTTCATAGCCAAGGTCTGGCGGCCAATACGATAAATACGTGCAAGTCAGCCTTGACTAGACCTCTCCTATATGCCTTTCAAGTGGATCTGGCGAATGAAATCTTTAATAAGATTCCGAAGGCATGTGCTAGGCTTAGGCCCGCAGTACCACCGAAGCCCATCTCTTGGTCTTTGGACAAGGTCCTACATTATGCCTCATCTGTGAACAATAAAGATTGTTCTCTTAAGGATCTAACCCAAAAGGTTATTTTTCTGTTTGCTATTGCCTCTGGGGCTAGAGTTAGTGAAATAGTGGCCCTATCCAGAGAAGAGGGTCACATTCAGTTCACAGAAGTGGGAGAACTGAATCTCTTTCCTGATCCATCCTTTCTCGCTAAAAACGAGCTACCCACTAAGAGGTGGGGTCCCTGGAGAATCTGCCCTCTGAAGGAAGATGTCTCTCTATATCCTGTAGAGTGTCTAAAGGTCTATCTTCGTAGAACTTCAGACCTCAGGGGAAGACAGCTCTTTAAAGGAGAAACTTCTGGATCAAATTTTTCCCTGGAACAACTAAGGGTAAAGCTCACCTACTTTATTCGTAGAGCGGATCCTGACAGTACTCCTGCAGGTCATGATACGAGAAAGATTGCTTCATCACTGAACTTCTTTCAGTATATGGACTTTGAGCGTTTTTGTTCATACACTGGATGGAAATCATCCAGAGTGTTTTACAAACACTATGCAAAACAAGTGCATGAACTAAAACACTTCGTAGTGGTGGCAGGTAGTGTATTAAAACCTGCCCCCTAATTACTGTTGTAAACAGTTAATGGTTTTGGACCTCACATGTCCTCGCACATGTACTGGGTGAGAATCATCCAGAGTGTTTTACAAACACTACTCTAAGCAAGTCCATGATCTGAAGCAGTATGTGGTGACGTCGGGTAGAATATTTAACCTGGCGTCTAATTCTACAATGAACAGCTAATTGACTGGGACTGTCAATTAAAGGGAGAAGCGGTCATCCTTTTTAGGGTGTGACTTCTTTTGATTAAGTGTTACCATGGTGACACTAGCTCTGTTAAAAATCCCAGGTGTCGAATTATACAGATAGCACTAGTGCCGGTGTACGAAGTACACAGTGCAGATAGAAGTAACCAGTACAGGAATTATGAAGAGAATTTGTTTTATAATTTTCTTCAGTCTGAGAGTGGCACTCATCATTTCTTCCTTCAAGAAGGAAATATAGTCTCTGTACTTGTTACAGGTATAATCCCATTGTCATACTACATTCGCTTTACTAACCATCTCTTTTAGTTATTTATTAGGAATAAATGTCTATTAGAATGTAGTGCTTCCGCTTTCGCCAGACAATTGTATGTATACATACCAGAGTTCTTCGACTTACCAAAGTAAGTATTCCTCATATAATTGTATGCTCACAAATAATAGGTATAAGAGACACTGATATTAATTCAGCAAAATATACAACTATGAGACCCCTTTTCTACTGTCTAGTATGACTCTTCCCTGTAGGAGGCAGGAAGCACTAACATTATTTATGATCAGTGATGATGACGAATAACGGTGACATCACTTGTCTCAATTAGTCCCCATGACCATAGAAAAGGTTGCTTTAAGGTTAAGGCACTGATGAAAATCCACAGATACACTAATGCTCTGGTATGCTTCCATCAGGACGACATGGCTTGAGCCCAAAAAACGGATTTTGAGCGAAGCGAAAAATCTATTTTTGGGTGAGATGGCCATGTCGTCCTGATGGACCTACCCATCTTTTCTTAAAAAAAAAAAAAGGAAAAAATCTTCACAGTATCCCTCCCGTGGTACTGTATCTGTAACACCATGCTCAATGCTACAAGGAATGTCCGCCATCATGGAGATGGAGCTGTTGTCATACTCAATAGTAGTACGAGAACGGGGGTAGCCTTGATACGGCTCCCTTTTATTTTGCCACACCTCCTCAAAGGGGTGCAGATTGCTATGTAGCGTGTCAAGAATATGTCCTCTGATATTATGCGATATCCTTGAGAGAAAATTTAAGGATATTCGCGCCAGGAGTTAGAATTCTGGATACCTAAAGGTAAAATTCTCTGGGAATATCACTGTAGGACATATATCCCTTAGGAAGCTACTTTAAGGAACTTCCATCAGGACGACCTGGCCATCTCACCCAAAAATAGATGTTTAGCTTCGCTCAAAATCCGTTTATTATTTCCAGGTGAGTGATATGCTGAAATCACCAGACAATATTCAACCAACATAAAACTGGCAACGATACGATGACGAATACACGCAGAGATCATAGAGAAGCAGAAGAAAAATTATTGCAAGAGAAGCAGAAGAAAAAGCCCAATGAGGATTCCCCATGCAGCCGACTAGAAGAATTCCAAGAAAACAAAGTGAATTTTAAAATTGGGTAGGATACAAAAAAGGTAGGAAGTTACAAAGTAACTTTTGAACACTAGCCTAACCTAATCCAGGTAAGAATTCAAAATGCCTTTTGACATTGAATATTCTGAATGATTTAGCATCACAGCTGAACCCAATTCTGTTGCAACACGATGGCGACAGTGGTGTGAGGAATTTAAGATTTATTTAGAAGCATTAGGGAATATGAAGGATGCCCAAAAGACGGCATTATTACTTCATACCGAGTAGAAAAGTTCAGGAAGTGTTTAAGACATTGCAGCCTACAGATGACACAATTGAAGCTGCAATTAAGGCTCTTACCACATATTTTGCTCCTCAGGTCAATAAATTTTACGAAAGGTATCAATTTACAGCACAGGCATATCAGAAAGAAAATGAAAGTTTAGATGCATTTGTGACTAGACTAAAGAATCTAGCTGTTTCAAGTGAATCTCTAGAGTTAGAAAATGTTATCATAAATCAAGTTATTGCACATTGCACATCACAAGAGCTAAAAAAGAAATTATTGCCAGATAAAGATTTAACATTAGAAAAGGTATTGATAATAGGCAGAGCATTAGAAACACCAAATAGGCAAAGTAACATAATAGGTAGTTCTACAAGCAATAGAATGGAACATTCTAAAATTAGTACAATAGGTTCCAAGTGGAAAAACAGTGAGAATCAGAGAAGGAACGTGTCAAAGCCTAGTCATAGAAAAGTGCCTAACACTAATGTTCATAAATATCAGAATCAGGCCGATACACAGAAACAAAAGGAAAAACACAAGTGTTATATGTTTGGTGCAACTGATCATCTTGCATACGAAGCAAAGAAATGCCCTGCTACTGGATAAACATTCCAGAATTGTAGAAAGATGGGTCATTTTGCAACTGCTTGTAGATTTCCTAAACAGTACGCAAAGAAAACGAATGCTACAGTTGACAATATTGGTCAAGAGAATAATGCGGAAAATGTTCATGATAATCAGGATAAGTCAGAAACTGATTTTGCGTTTTGCATAAATTCTGTCAATAAAAATGCAAAGAGACATATCGTCATAGAAGTAATCATAAATGATAAACCAATTTTGATGCAAGTTGACACAGCAGCCGATGTATCAATTATGTCTGAGAAAACAGCTAAAAACATTCATAATTTGTTATTAGAAGGTACAAATAGAGTTTTGAAAGGTTATAATGGTTTTGATATTCAGGTAATAGGTGCTTCGAACGTAGAAGTACAGTACAAAGAACAGAAATGAGAGAGAATGGCATTAACAGTAGTAAAAGGCAAAGGACAAACTTTGCTAGGTTTGGATTGGCTACCGTATTTGAAATTAGATTGGCCTAGTATTTTGAAGGTTACAGATAGACAAGATGGACACAAAAATGATATGTCTGTGGATAATATCATATCAGAGTTTCAAGACGTATTTGAAGATAAAGTAGGTACAGTAAAGAACGCAAAGGCAATTTTAGTTTTGAAACCTGACAGTGCTCCTAGATTTTGTGCTCCCAGACCAATGCCGTATGGATTGAAAAGTGCAGTTGAAACAGAAATCAGGAGATTAGAAAATGAAGGTTCATGGGAAAAAGTTACATATTTAGATTGGGCTACACCATTAGTTCCTATTGAGAAGGAAAATGGTCAGGTTAGGTTATGTGGAGATTACAAAGTAACGTTGAATCCACAACTGCAAGTAGCTAAACATCCATTACTAAATCCGGAAGACATGTTTGCAACTATGCCAGGATGTACTGTTTGTTCTAAGTTAGATTTAAGACAAGCATTTCAACAGCTTCCCATGGATGAAAGTTCATAAGAATTATGTACAATAAATACATCCTTAGGTTTGTTTAGGCCAAGGAGATTACCTTATGGAGTTGCAAGTAGTCCAGCTATATAGCAACAAGCTATGGATAAGATTTTTTCAGGAATGAAAGGAGTATTCATTTTTATAGATGATATTTTAATTGCTGGTAAAGACACAAGAGAACATAGCGAAAGATTACGAACAGTTCTGAAGAAGTTGAAGGAACATAATATTAGAGTAAATAAGAGAAAATGTATTTTACAAGTTGATTCAGTGGAATACTTAGGTTTTGTAATAAATGGCAAGGGTATTCACAAAACTAAAGAGAAGATTAAAGCTGAACGACCAACAAAAGTACCAGAAAATGTTAAGGAATTACAATCATTTTTAGGTTTAGTAACATTTTATGGGTATTTCATTCAGAATTTGTCTACAATTGCACATCCATTGTATAATTTGTTGAATAAGGGTGTAGAATGGAAGTGGACAAAAGAGTGTCAGGAATCTTTTGAAAGAATCAAACAGGATATAACATTACCTATATTCCTAATACATTATCAAATGGATTTACCAGTTAAATTAGTATATGCTGCATCAAACATAATATTAGGCGCAGTATTATCTCATGTAATACCAGATGGAACAGAAAAACCAACTGCATTCACTTCTAGAGTATTGAACAAGACAGAAAGGAATTACTCTCAAATAGAAAAAGAAGGTTTAGTATTAGTGTATGAAGTTAAGAAGTTTCATATATATCTTTATGGTGGGAAAAAGTTCACGCTTGTTACAGATAATAAACCTTTATTAGCAATATTGGGTCCAAAAGCAAGTTTACCTACATTGGTAGCTGCAAGACTACAACGTTGGGTAATTACGTTAGCAGCGTACCACTATGATATAGAATACCGTCCAACATCAAAGATGGGTAATGCAGATGCTTTATCTAGATTACCAGTAGACAAAGCTCCAGAAGAGTATGATGACAGTATTCTGTTAATTTCTGTATATGATGTACCCATTACAGGAAAGGATGTAGCACACAGTACCAAGAGAGACCCAGTACTTAGTAAGGTTTTAGAGAGTTTAATGACAGGTAGGGACTTATGTTGAAAAGAGGAAAGTTGTAAACCCTATAGGAATATATGGTATGAACTGAGTGTAACACAAGGAGTAGTGATGAGAGGTTCAAGGGTAGTTATTCCTAATTCACTGAGGAATAAAGTTTTGTCTGAAATACATGCTGATCACCAAGGTATTGTAAGATCAAAGTCAATTGCAAGAACTTCTGTATGGTGGCCAGGTGTAGATAAAGATGTGGAATCTTATATAAGGAATTGTATGAATTGTGTTGTGTAACTGAACAATCCTCATTTTGCTAAAATGCACCCATGGGAGTTACCCAGGTATCCATGGCAAAGAGTGCATATAGATTTTGCAGGTCCTTTTTTAAATTATTTGTTTTTGATAGTCGTAGATGCTTACAGTAAGTGGCCAGAAGTAATTCCAATGAAGACAACAACGTCTTATGCCACAATAAAAGAGTTAATGCAAATTTTTTCTATACATGTATTCCAGAAAGAATTGTTACAAATAATGGTCCACAATTTACCTCACAAGTGTTTAAAGAATTTTGCAACGTCAATGGAATATAACATACATTTTCAGCAATGTATCATCCCTCTACCAATGGAGAGGCTGAAAGGTTTGTTTAAACATTTAAACACAATATGAAGTGTAGAAAAGAAAATTCAGGTAATATATTTTTACATGTATCAAAGTTTTTATTGTCTTATAGAACAACGCCGCACAGCACAACAGGCGTGACACCATCAAATTTGTTGATGGGGAGGAGAATTAGGTGTAATTTAGATTTGTTGTATCCAATTTTGCAAAGTGATTTAGAAGATAAAGGGTATAAACAAGTGGAAAATCTTCCAAAAGTAAGACATTTTTTACCTTTATCTGATGTCTTGGTAAGATCGTACAACACTCCAGAGAAGTGGGTACCAGGAGAGATTGTAAGAGAGATAGGAAATTTACATTATGATGTTCAAGTTGGTGGAAATATTGTAAAACGTCATGTTGATCAATTACAGCCATTAAACAGAAATACAGTACAGCATGTGAATGTTAGAGATGGAAAACTTTCAGAAGTAGTTAGATCAAATGAGTCAAATATTAAGCAAGATGCTCCAACATCAAATGTAGATTCAGAATCAATTCATGTACCAGTACAAAATGAGTTTAGAGTGCTTCCTAATAACATTAATAGAGGAAAGCCCCCTGAGAGATTTGATTAAAAAGATTTTTACAATACTATTATGTATTATTGTAATAATGTACTGTATTACCTCAGATGTTACATGCATTTAGCGCAACATTGCATCATATTGCATTGATAAAACATGTTTAAGAATATTAATAACTGAAATAATGTATTTTGATATTAGGGCTCAAGCATTTATTAATTACCTTAAAGATAGAATGTGATTCATTTTACTCTTGTACTGCAGTAGGATTTGAGTCTTTTGAGAGCGATGCTCTTATGTTTGTTTTGATGTTTTGCTTTATGAGATTGTTCACGAGACACTCGACGCTCAATTAGTTGGAAGCCCAGAGCCAGAGAGCAATGTAATCCCAAGTAAATTAAACGTATTCCAATAAGAAGTCTGTCCCTGATTATATCCCATCCAACCCAGAAGACAAGTCGGCGAAGATGCCGGGATCTAATGTTCTCATCTGACTACTGTATTATTATTTCCAGGTGAGTGATATGCTGAAATCACCAGACAATATTCACCCAACATAAAACCGCCCGACAGTAATGACATCTGGCGGCCATCACTGAGTTCGGTTGTACTATCAGCTAAATCCCAGGGAGAAAGTAACTGATGGCTGACGCTCTGTCAAGAATCAGCATCAACTCCATCCACATCGGGGTTCACTACGAGGACACCATCAAGGAACAAACGGCCGACTCTTTCACAGCGGACGCAAGGTCCTCCTTGACCTCCCTTCAATGGGAGGATGTCAAGTTACATCCCAATGGTCCCACATTGCTCTGAGATATCAGCAAAGGCCGCCCTCGACCTATTAACCCTCCATCGAGACTAAGACTGGTATTCTGACGTCATCCACGGCCTCTAGCACCCCTTGTCATGGACTACCTCCAAGCTAATGATCAACAAGTTCGCGTGGCCAGGGATCCTGAAGGACACATGTGAGTTGGCATATGCATGTACAGCCTGAAAAACCAGCAAGGTTGGCCGTCATAAAGAGTCAGGAGTTGGCAGTTTCCCTCAACCCAAACGACAGTTCGGATACATCCATGTCGACATCGTGGGGCCCTTACTACCCTCGGGTGATATCAGGTACCTCCTCACAATCATCGACCGTTCAACGATGTGGCCAGAGGTGATTCCCATGACCGAAGTATCATCCGACACCTGTGGCCCGGCTCTTCTCTCCAGCTGGGTCAGCCGTCTCAGGGTCCCAGACGACATGACAACTGACAGAGGTCCCGCTTTCATATCGGACCTATGGGCGGCCCACCTGATGGGGACCAACCTTCACAGCACGACGGCCTACAACCTCACAGACAATGGCATACGATGGTTTTTCCCTTAAACTACGTGTACACTGGTTTTAAATATGATTTTAATACTGCTGACTTGGGTCAGTTCTCTGGCTTGAGGGTACAATCGGGCACACTATTCTATCTTATTTCTCTTCCTCTTGTTTTGTCAAAGTTTTTATAGCATATAGCCCAGAGGAAATATATATTTTAATGTTGTTACTGTTCTTAAGATATTTTATTTTTCCTTGTTACCTTTCCTCACTGGGCTATATTCCCTGTTGGAGCCCCTGGGCTTATAGCATTCTGCTTTTCCAACTAGGGTTGTAGCTTAGCAATTAATAATATAAATACATATATATATATATATATATATATATATATATATATATATATATATATATATATATATATATACATACTATTGGTCACTAGAGTGAATAAGTTTTTTGAATGTTTGACAACTTTTCATTTTATTATTTGCTCAGATGGTTGCAGTAAAATAATGTACCTACTTAGAAAATAGTTAATGCCTGCAAATTTTATTACTCTACGATTAAAATTGGGGCCAGGAAGCTGTTCGCACACACGCACTCACACACAAGCAGGGGTTAAACATAACTTCCTTCCAATTTAGTTGGCAGAGGTAATAAAGAATAAAAACAATAAAAAGTTCTTGCGTGCACACTGAATCTTTTTATACAAAATTAAGTCTTAAGAAAATGAAGAAAGTCTATGTTTTCCGTTCTACAGGTTTATTTATAAAATAAAGAAAAAAATACTAGCATCCTAATTTATGACCATATAATATTAATTGTATCTCAGGTACTTCTGAAAAAGGAGTCATTTATCAGATCAAAAGTTATTCCTCACCGCAATATTGGAACTACTATAAGATCTAGCCATTAGGGTGGGAATATAAACTGTGTATTATGTTTGGTGTAGGAGAGAATAATAACTACTTCATGCTATATTGTCCACAATATAGTGATATACCAAGAAAAGCAATAGAGCTTCAACAAAAATACAAAGAAAATGGAGCACAAATAGTTCTAAAATTCATTTTCTGTGAAGAAAATATTGAGAATAAGAAATTAGCACTACAGCAAATGTGGGTGAAAGGGGAAAAACTAGTGAAAATAAGAAATACACAAAACTGAGAAACAAAAGAAGAGCCGATGCAAAGGCGAAGCCTCGACCTGAATCTAGTTTTAGTAGCAAGTGTTGACACTTCCGTCGTCATTGTCGTTTCTCTTTAGAATGTTTGTCATGAATCTCAAAAAAATTTAAGTTTTCTTTAATAATCGTCCGTGTAAACCAAACTTGACATATTTTCTCTTTTTGAAATATTCACCAAGGTATGTAGGCTATGTTTTTATTATCTGCAAGATCACTATGATTTGTTGTTACTAGTGTAGGGAAGACGGCCAACAAGATTTAGTTAACCATAGTATAGTTTCGATCTATTATAAAAGGCTCGATATTTCATCGATACCTGTAATAACCGAAGTTACAGAACACCGTTTTGAGCATCCCCTTCGGTTTCATTGTAGTTTATTACATGGCAATGTATCCTAGTATTCCAACTACTTTTTCTTATAGGAAAAATTACGCTCCCTTCGAAAATAACACTCGTTCCCGTCGCAAATGAATAGTTACAGAAATATATATACATCTATATCCGCCGATAATGGGGGACCCCCTTTGGGAACCCGGGGTTTTGGGTGGGGAAAACATACTGGGGAACCGATATATAACCGTAAATCAGTCCTTTTCTTCTATATACATTTCTTTCTTGTATTTATTATAACCGTAGGAAAATACAAATCAGTATACCTGGATATATTTGGGAGGAGCCGTGGTAAATTTTTAGTTTCAGCCAAATTTGGAAAAATGCAATAAAAATATATTTGTTGCATCAGAAATAGTGTGGTTTCAATGAATTTAATGTTTATTTTGACTGCAAACCAACCGATTTAGAGATTTACTATGTATACCCTAGTTCATCCCACCAATTATGGGGGACACCCTTTGGGAACCGGGGTTTTGGGTGGGGGAAGGGGGGGGAGGGTGTTGGGGCATTGAATGATATTTGCAATAAATGAATAATTAATGTTCCAGCACCCCTCCCCCATACCCCTAACTAGGCCTACCGTGGGGAGGGGGGTAGGGCCCCCCAGCGACCCCCCCCTTAAAGCCACAGTAATTTTCAGGGCACCACAGAACCTAACAAACCCACCTAACCTAACCTAGGGGCCCTGTACCCCTACCGGGGGGGCTTCGCCCCCCCTGCGACCCCCCCTTATGGCCACAGTAATTTTCAAGGCACCACAGAACCTAACAAACCCACCTAACCTAACCTAGGGGCCCTGTACCCCTACTGGGGGGGGGGCGAAGACCCCCCCCTTAAGGCCACAGTAATTTTCAGGGCACCACAGAACCTAACAAACCCACCTAACCTAACCTAGGGGCCCTGTACCCCTACCGGGGGGGGCTTCGCCCCCCCTGCGACCCCCCCTTTAACCAGGGGTAAATTTGAATATATATATTTTGTTAAATCACTTCTTACCTTAAACGGAAGATGACGATGAAGATGTGGAAGGTTGTGGTTGACCCTCCTTTACAGATTTGGTACAATACCACACATGTCTATCCTCACGAAAATGTAAAGCCGAATCACATTTACCACACTGGACACTTAAAGGTAATACGGAATGCTCCCTTAGAAAACGATTCACTACTTCAGGAGTTCCATTATAATTCCCATGAAATCGGCCGATCACATCAAAATAGGAATAACGACATATTTCACACAACCGTACCGGAGGATCCATGACAGTTAAGTGACGTGTGAAGAAAATATAGAAACCGGAACTTTTGAAAACCGAAAACAAACGACAATCACGGGTTTCTCCCATAATGAAATAGGGAAAAAAACAAAACACTATCGTTTACAATGTTATATTGCACGAAAAACAGATCCTTGAAACAAGACTGAGAGACCAATGAATCGTCCAATAATAACCCTTGAAAAGAACCCAGTAGTATTTAGATTGGAGGAGCGACATTAGTGGGAGGAGCAAATGCGCATTCAAGTAAATATTGTCACATTGCGCAATGGGGAGGAGCCAAGTAAGATGAAAACAGATATACAAACGAACAAGAGCTACCTTGCGTGCCCATGGAAAGATATACACTAAACTTAGAAAAAGTCAAGACCTTCAATTCCTGAAATATTTTTTTTCTCTGTAAGTATGCATTAGCGACAATAATGTATTGAGAAGAAGTGTTTTGTTATCACGTGCTTTACTAGGAAAATATATTAATATAATACATTTCCCAATTTGGTTGAATCCAAAACTTTACCGGAGCCGTTTCAAAGGTTATTTCTTGTAGTAATACAGTAACCAGTGCTGCCAACGCCTGATGTAGATTAAATGTTAGCATTCCATACCTGATGTAGATCAAATGTTAGCATTTCATGCTAACATTAGCACCCATTTGTTCGTTCGTTCGTTCGCCCCATCTTCCGTCCTGCGCATATATAACCCCCCTGCGCAGGAGTTTCTCTCCCTTATTACTCTTTTTTTTACCGTATTATTTTCTCATTGTATATTCGCATTCACTGTTATTTACCATACATTCCATTTTCCCTTCTTATATTGGGTTTATTTGTTTGGTTATTTCCTTTCCCATTTGTACGTACGTTCGTTCGCACGAGTTTCCGTCTTGCGCATATATCACCCCCCTTCGCAGGAGTTTCCTCTCCCCTATTACACTTTTTATTACCGTGTTTTTTTCTCATTTTATAATCCCATTCCATATTATTTATCATTCATTCCATTTTTCGTTCCTATATTGGGTTTATTTGTTTGGTTATTTCTTTATCTCTTCCCGGTTGCACATAAATACTTACCCTGGACTAGTTTTTTTATCCAGTTAATTCTCGGTATGATCTCCTCATTTTATATTCCCATTCACTATTATTTACCGTTCATTCCATTTTATCTTCCTATATTGTTTTTATTTATTTTTGTTGGTTAGTTCCTTTTCTCTCCTCTGTGTCTTATAAAACTTTTCTTTGGTCTAGTTTCCGTATTTAGTTCATTCATGTTTTCCCGCTTTTGTTCGTTGTTTTTCCCTTAACCAATCACCACTCTAGGCCT
Organism: Palaemon carinicauda; assembly: GCF_036898095.1. NCBI lineage: Eukaryota > Metazoa > Arthropoda > Malacostraca > Decapoda > Palaemonidae > Palaemon > Palaemon carinicauda. The sequence goes on along the minus strand of NC_090750.1, from coordinate 50,022,161 downwards.
ATTCAGATATCTCCCTACCCCTCCTTCCTTTATCTCTTTAACCGCTCTTTTCTGACCCATTGTTCCAATGCCTTTCCCGTTGTTACCTTTGACCTGGTTAGTCGTTCGTCGTTACAAGTGCGGTTTTTTTTTCGTATTTTGAGATGGAGCATATTATAGAATCTTGTACCGGTTGCAGCATTCCGTATCTAAAAGCAGTGGCTCAATTCCATGGTGATTTTTTTGATAATTCAGGTAATGTTGAGCATTTTCTTAAATCTCACAACGTTATTCCTCAACGTTTAAACTGCCCCAAGTGTCGGTCGCTTTTATCTTATAGGGCAGACATTCACGGGTTTTATTGCTCTACTGAAACCACCATCCGTAAAACTAAGAAGAAACGTCGTTGTGGGTACACCGTTACGGCCTATAAAGGTATTTTTTTGGACCAAAGTCGGCTACCCCCATGGAAGATAATATTATGTGCCAACCACTTTTTGCATAAACATTCGGACCATGAGACCCTCATGGATGGTATCGACATATCTTCAAAGACTAGTGTGGATTGGAGAAGTTTCTGTTCGGAGGTTACCGAATACTTCTTCGATAATCAAGAGGCGATTGGTGGTGATGGAGTTACTGTTGAAATAGACGAAACTCATTTTGGTAAAGCTAAATACAACCGTGGTAGACCGTTAAGTGCCATATGGGTCTTTGGGGGTATTGAACGTGTGTTCAAGAAATTTTTCATTATCCCTTTAGTTCCCCCCCCTTTCTACTAAACGAGATGCTGCTACTCTAATTCCCCTCATCCAGAAGTATATTAAACGTGGTAGTATTATTATAAGTGATAAGTGGGCTGCATACAACTCTCTATCGGAAATTGGTTACGTTCATAAGTCGATTAATCATTCGGAGCATTTCGTTGACCCCCTAGACCCAACCATCCATACTCAAAATATAGAACGTCTCTGGAGAGAAGTGAAGGAGTGGGTTCAGAGACCTGGAATCAAGACTGAACATTTCAAACAATATTTTTCCAGGTTCTTTTTCACCCACTACTATCCTCAACATACGTTACTCCACCACTTTTTCATTGCTGCCAGTCGCCTCTACCCTCCTTTACAACAACAGACAATCGACCCCCCCTACCCACAAGACCCCGATGACCCCCATCCATCCTCATCCCAGTCATAGAAGTTAATCCGTCAGTCTCTTCCTTCCGTGTCCAGCAAGTTTCGACGTTTTCTTCATAAAAGTAAGTCATTCCTTAATAGTCATTATTCGTGTTTTGTGACCGGGGTACTTCTAGGCAAGGTTAGGTGGGTTTGTTAGGTTCTGTGGCCTTTCTGTACTTTTTATATATTTCGTAACAGTTATATGGAGAAATTATTTAATATAGCTGAGGAAATATTTAGCAGTTCTACCACTAGTAATGCCATCGTGTCGTTGGTAGTTCTGTGTACCATTCGTCATCGTTGGTAGTACTGTGTATCAAGGTAAGTCATTCCCCCATTCTTATTACTGTATATGTGTTTTGTGACCGGGGTACTCCTAGGCAAGGTTAGGTGGGTTTGTTAGGTTCTGTGGCCTTTTGGTACTCTTTATTTATTGTGTAATAGTTATATGGAATAATTATTTAGTTTACGTATGGAAAAATTTATTATTTCTACCTCTAGTAATGACATCGTGCCGTTGGTAACACTGTGTACCATTTGTCATCGTTGGTAGTTCTGTCAATCATTGGTAACGTTGCTAATGTTATCGTCCCCTTCATCTGTTGTTTATATATTTTAACTCAGTATATATGTCAACAGTGTTAATATTTATATGGTTCATTTGTATTGTATTTCATTGTGTGATTTCGCACAGGAAATATATGATTTCCTATAGTAGATATCGTGATTTAACTGGTTTTCTCGTTCATTTCATCCGTAATAGCATCAACTAATTCGCCAACTTATAACTATCCGAATTGGTTGATCTGTTTGTTTCCGATTGAAATGATCATCAAAATCGGTTAAATCACGTTATTTGCTATAGGAAATCATATATTTCTTGTTCGAAATCACACCATGGAATAATATACAAAATTACCTCACCTTCTTTGGTCTGGAATAATTGACGCTAATAATTCCAATCTTTCAAAATGATTGCATGTGAACCAAGTGTTTCTGTACTTGAATTTCGTGAATTCCGGTCAGAACATTGTATTATCACCAACTGCATAAAATTGTTGTGAAAATACTTTTAAAATATTAGGTATACGACGTGAAATTGCAAATAGGGAATTGGTTTTATATATATATATATATATATATATATATATATATATATATATATATATATATATATATATATATATATATATATATATATATATATATATATGGTATTATTACAGTTTCATCCATTATGGGAAATCTATTATAATAATATATTTCCCGAGTAAAGCAAGTCTTTTGTAGTATTTCTGTAAAATATTATCTGTCGCAAATGCCTAGTTCTTTATATATCGACGATCAAACTCACGCTACTCATGTCTTCCTCCCAGATTTTTTCTAAGTCTGTTGTTATTGTTGACTGTGTCTTGTATTTGCTTAAATGAGCCCTGTAACCACCATAATCCGCTGACAAACTAGTCCACTATGAAGTCTTACACGTTTGGCCAATCACAGCGCCTGTCCACTATGATGTCATACATGTTTGGCCAATCACAGCGCGACAATACAACTGCGCAACAATACATTATCTTCCCAGGCATTTCATTTCGTTCTTAGACATGGAGACCATAGAAAGCACGTCATCTCATGTTGCACAAGAAGTTGAAATTCCATCTTCTTGTCCTGACTGTTTCCTAACTTACAATGAATTTGTTGAAAAACTAGTGCATTTGTGCCAGAGACACAATTTAATTTTACAAAATAAAAATTGTCCTGCATGCCAAGGAACCTTCCCAAGGCTTCACGTTTTCCTCAAAGCAGCAGCACATCTTTATGAACCAACAGTTTAAGGTAAGCTTCATTAATTTATAGAGTATATTATAATGGTGATAGTATAACGATGTATACAGCAGTACCATCACTTTGGATTTGGTTTGATGGATGTGTTAGGTAGTGGCTGTAAGGGGGGGGGGGTTGCAGGGGCTAGGCCTAGGTAGGGGTACAGGCCCCTAGGTTAGGTGGTTGTATTAGGTTCGGTAGTGTCCCGAAAATCACTGTGGCCTTAAGGGGGGGGTTGCAGGGGGGGCGGGAACCCCCCCCCCCCCCGGTAGGCCTAGGTAGGGATACAGGGCCCCTATGCTAGGTTAGGTGGGTTTTCTTAGGTTCAGTAGGGCCCTGAAAATCACTGTGGCCTTAAGTGGGAGTCGCAGGGGGGCGGAGCCCCCCCCCAGTAGGGCTAGTTAGGGGTATAGGGGGAGGGGTGGTGGAAGGATAAGTATTCATTTATTGCAAATATCATTTGACGCCCCCCCCCACCCAAAACCCCGGTTCCCACCTGGTGTCCCCCATAATTGTTGGGATGAAGTAGGGTCTTTCTGCATTCTGGAACAACTTGTTGTTTTAACTCCAATTACATAGTAAATCTCTAAATCGGATGGTTTGCGGTCAAAATAAACGTTAAATTCGTTGAAACTACACTATTTCTGATGCAACAAATATATTTTTATTCCAGTTTCCCCATAATGGATGAAACTGTAAATTTACCATATATATATATATATATATATATATATATATATATATATATATATATATATATATACTGTATATATATATATATATATATATATATATATATATATATATATGTATATATATATATATATATATATATATATATATATATATATATATATATATATATATATATGTATATATATAGAGAGAGAGAGAGAGAGAGAGAGAGAGAGAGAGAGAGAGAGAGAGAGAGAAGGAGAAGAAAACGTATAAACTTAGATTACCTTCCTAACTAAACACACCCACCTATCCTAACCTAGGAGAAAATCTGTAAAATAAGATTAGATGTCTAACCTAAATATATCCACTTTACCTAACCTAGGAAAAACGTGTAAAATAATGTCTAACCTAAACACACCCACCCAACCTTACATACGAAAAAAAAATATAAAATAAAATTAGCCATATAATGTAAACACACCCACCTATGCTAAAAACAGCCACCTCACTTAAACACACCACTTAACTTGAAAAGACCC
>NC_090750.1:49992963-50010463 GCF_036898095.1 Palaemon carinicauda | reverse complement strand
TTGTGATCTCTAAATTTGTTTTCAATATTAATAAAATCATTGCTCACTATTTTCTTTCTCATTTACAGTTTTCGTATCTGATTTTTTTTAACCATTTTACTTATCAATAAAAATCTTCAATGTTGTATGCATGGTGCTCTTAACTCTGCTGATGGCTGCAGATGGTGAGTGTTATATCTTTTCCTTTTTACCGTTTCTTTTTATATTTTCCCATTTCATAATCTTATTTTGCATTTGTAATTCTTTTTCAGATATTTAAGGTTTCATATTATTTGCTTCGATATCTGCATCATTTGTTGGTTTTGTCTTTTGTAAGCTTTGGAATTTGAAAGTATTCTTGTTCACCTCGCTTTGCTATAGGGAAGGGGGAGAGAGAGTAGTCATACTCTGGTGAGAGGGGTTATTTATATTTTTCAAAAGTTTCAACATGAACAAATAACGTTTGTTTTAATTGCGAATATGTAGGCGATCAAATACGGTATTAGAAAGAATATAAACAACAACAAATGCGTGTGTTGTAGTTTATTTACGCCAGAGTAAGATAATTACATTCTTATGTAAAGAAGATTAGTTCACCAAACTTTCATCTGGGCTCCACAAGGCACAAGAAGATTTGGAAGACCCAGGCCTACATGCCTGAGGACAATGAAACGAGACAGGAGAGGTATTGAATTGAAAGCTCAAGATAGAGATGACTAGCGAAATCTGAGGCTGTTTGCGTCAATATGCGTAAGAGTTGATGATGATGATGATGATATGTGAAACTTTATTGTCAGAATTCTAAAGAAAATTTCCTAAAACTAGAAATGCACTCTGAGAGTGCAGACCTCCGGCACGGCATCTTATTACTCGAGGTTTTGGTCAATTAGGTCGACCTTTTGCTCTACCTTGGCCTTGATCTTTGACCTAGAACTCTCAAAATTGAATCACTTGGACGCCTCAACATAAAAACTAATCCTTGAAAGTTTCACTAATCTATGAGCCAGGACGTTCTTCACAAACAAACATGCAAAGGGGCGAAAACATAACCTCCTCCCAACATGTTGGTGGAAGTAACAAATCAGCGCTTTAGGCCTAGGAATGTGGGTGGGAAGGATTGATGGAGCTAGATAAGGGGGCCGCTATATAATCTTTGCATCTTGTCTTATAGCTTTTCATATTGATGTAACCAGGCGATTAGAATCCTCCTCTGTCGCCAGTGGTGTGTGATATGTTGGTTGAATCGAGTTATTTAGGGACTGAGTTTTTTTTATGCCGGTCAGGAAATTATGAATAGGTTAGAATACTTAGGTTATGCAGATCAAACCTTGTACTGGGGCATTTAGGTTATGTATGTCAGGTTAAGTACCTCTGGCCTTTAAAGTTAGTTTGTTTGAGTGACTTTGGTGTGTATCAAGAATCCTGCATAAGATGACTGCTCCATTGCAAGAGATCCAGCGTCTACTTCTCGACTTCTACTTTTGGTAAGTCATTTTTTTTATTTACTTTTCAGGCAATTCGTCCTGCAGGAAGTTAAGGAAAAGGGTTTAAATAAGCTCATTGATAAATGAACTACATTCAAATGCGTGATATTTTCAATTTGTAAGTTGAACCGTAAAAGTCTAATGGCAAAATGGCATGAATGAAAATTTAATTTATATAACTTAATGTTATGGTAAATGTTAATAGCAATAACATGGATTTCTTTATTTGATGTTAATGATAAAATATAGCGTTACACACACCTTTTCTTTCGCTTGTTGGTAGTACGAATTGACTGTTTGTAACTGATAAAGATAAGTAAATTACTTTCAAGATTTTGATTTTCAAAAAAGTTTGTTACATATCTAAATAATAAAGTTTAAAAACGAAAATTTAACGTTGCCGATAGTTCAATGTTGACAAGTACAATTACGGAATTTGTTTTGTAAGTAATATTCTTATAATTTACGGTATTTTAGGACTCTCTTCATTGGAAGTGGAAGTAAATATTTTTTTTTTTTTTTTTTTTTTTTTTTTTTTTTTTTTGCTAATGAAACAGGACTTTTTATTAGCCTATATTGGTATTGTGTTTAATCGGCACCCTTTCTTACAGGTTAAGCGTGATTGGATCATACAGGTCAAGTGTGATTGGATCTTACAGGTCAAGCGTGTTTGTAATATCTTAAAAAGGATCTCTGGCAGTAGCCAACACCAAAATAACTAGGAACGTTTTATTCAAAATAAAAATCAAGTAAGTCTTATATGATATTAGTTTATTTTTTATTTTATTATAATAATGTAAGGCTATATCTATATATATTCGTTTTTCTGTGTGCTTTTGTCCGTATATGTCAGGGGTTCCCAATTACTTTTGGTCATTACCCCACTTTTTCAAAAATACTGGCTAGCGCCAAGCTTGTTACCCCCACACCATTTCTATCATTTTGTACATGAATAATCTAAAATATTTTTACTTGGTTGAATCTTCCTTTATTCGTTTATTATTGAGGCAAGTATATCCAGAAGTACTATTACTTCTGTTGTAAATAAAAAATGCATACATATAATAAGATCGAAAATAAATGGAGATAATATATAACTGAAATAATGTTCATCAGGGGGAAAAAGACAAATAAATCAATAAATACTTCTGCTGGAAATGAATAAAATAATTTCATGTGAATAATCCCACCTTCAGTTGAAAATAGAGAAAAATATATACGTACTTAACAAAAATCTTCAGTGGAGTGAATAACAACATCAGATTGAGATATTTTCAGTAATGCGAGGAGATAAATTTGTAAGGGAACTTTTGGTGTAATTTTCAAGGTTCAATCTATATCTCCCTTTTCTTCGGATGGTCAAAAGTGCTGAAAAGCCAGCCTCTCACATCTAAGTTGAACCAAATGGTAAAAGCATCTCAACTGGCTCTAAACTTGCCAGAGAACTCTTTGTTACAGCTAGTCCAAAATGAAGATAATTTCATGGGGTTAAATTCATCTTGTATGGGGTTGCTTGATTTTATTTCAAGTATTTGTTCTGCGAGTCCACTTGGCTCATCTGGCCGATGTTCAATGTTACATGTGAATGGATTCTAAATCCAAGCATTGTTGAGTGGGTTAATTTTATAGAAATATTCTTCCATCCTCAGGCGCTGGCTATTTATATGCGCACTTATTATTCGCTTCATATCACTCAAGTATATAGAATCTGTATCTTCCAAAAAATCTCCTAACTTAGAAAATGCACCTATTCTGTAAGTTTTAAATTTTGAGTCCCAAATATCCATTTTGCTACGAAATCCTTGTACTTTTTCATTTAATAAGATAACATTTTCTTCTGGTCCTTACCGTGATGTATTCAGGGCATCTATATGCAAAAATATGTCTACTACTTAGCGCAGAATGGAAATCCATTTTATATCTCTGTTGCCCCCAGTGGGGTAATTTACCCCTATTTGGGAACCACTGGTATATGTTGTTGTTATGTTAACTAGTCCATTTATCAAGGAATTCCTTTGAATAGCCACTAGATGTGAGACTTTTAAACTGTCTACCTGTCTCTAGTCTTGTTAGCATAAATGTTAAATGAATTATGGAAATGTTATCTTTAGGAGAGTAATCCTTAGTAATATTTTTAACTATGATGTTAACAACCTCTTAAATCGCAATAATGCCTTTTCTCATCATTTGCAGCCTCACTAATGTGATCCCGGCAATGCTTTTATGCGTTTTACTCTGCTCTACAATAAATTTGCGGCTTTATGACATTGTTATTATATGGAATGGATTTGATCCACTTAATATCATATGACTTCCATCTTACAGTTATTTACACTCGCATACATGTAGAGTATATATATATATATATATATATATATATATATATATATATATATATATATACTGTATATATATATGTGTGTGTATATATATACATGTATATATATACACATATACTGTATATATATACATATATATATATATATATATATATATCCATATATATAATTATATAATTATATATATATTTATATATATATGTATATATATATATATATATATATATATATATATTTATATATATATATTTATATATATATATATATATATATATATATATATATTTGGGCTCAGGCCATGTCGTCGTGATGGAAGTTCCTAAAGGGTAGCTTCCTAGGGTATATTTGACTACAGTGATATTCCCAGAGAATTTTACCTTAAGGTATCCAGAATTCTAACTCCTGGAGCGAATATCCCTAAATAAATCTAACAGGGATATCGCATAATATCAGAGGACGTATTCTTGACACGCCACATAGCTATCTTCTCCCCAAACAGTATTAACGCTTCGAGGGGTTACAGTGACAAGAATCTAAAAACGAGAATGAAAAGAGAGCCGTTCATAAGGTATCTCTCCTATTCCGTTCCCAGTGTGTATCTGATGAATACGGCAGCGCCATCTTTAATCCTTTTCGTGTAGCTCTACTACTCGGTGTTTTCTCTTGTGATCTCTCGTAATTTTGGATATTATTCAACATTATGATGCCTTTTCTGGCCTCTTCTGCCTCTGGAAAGTTGAGTATTATCTTTACTTTGTATAAATGTAAGCTCTTGTCGTTTTGAATTAAATCAAAAGTGATATTAACGTAAAGAAGAGCTGTTGCCTACTGGAGGCATCCTGGATGCTGTCGCTCGCTATGCATGGGTCATTTAGATAGCCAGAGCGACGTTCCCCGATATTATGCTTTAATAAATCTAGCTATTTAGCTCCTCTAGGAATTCTTATATGATGCCGTTAGTTTTCAGTTCGGCGATTTAGGTAACTGATCTTGCCCTTCGTGAGGCTTAGTAGCCTAGGCGTCTGGCCCTAGTATTTTCATGCATGATATAAGTTTTCCGAGTGTTATGTTATTGAAGCTATAGGCAAATATTTTATACATGTAAGATATTGTTGAATTTTCCTCTCCAAGATTGTATATGAGAGAGTTTCGGTGATTTAGGTAATCGATTCTTACCGCACCTAGGCTAGTAGCCTATGGGGCTTTAGTATACTTTCGCACACATCCCCGGTTGTTCTTTTCTCCTCCGGAAACTAAGTTCAATCCCTTTCTCCCTCTGAGTAAGCCTTAGGCTTAGTCCTAGTGGTTCTATCTGAATAATATTCAGGTATAACTATACTAGGATATGTATGTCCTGACCCGCTAACCAGAGTGACTGGTTTTTGGGTTTGGGGCAGAACATCAGAGTTCTAGTCTGTGGTCTGCATCTTCCTAGCATAGAGAATGAGTTTCCTTTGCTAGGTTAGGTGCAGACACAGGAGGCTTTGCTTCCCTAGCCCACATCTGAAGGATTCTGTACGAGATGATTCCTTCTACTAGTGGGCTAGCAGACTGTCCTGTGTTGTTATTCTCGGGCTGGAGAATGAGTTTCCTCCGTTGCCTGGCGAAATAACTACACCTAACTTTGTTCTGGTATGGAGGAGGATAGCAAGTATTGCCAACCTTCCTCCCTAATAGAAAAACTCTAGGTTAGGATGAGCTTTCCTAACTGCTGGGTGTGTCTCATACTAGAACGAAGTTTACAGGACCCTTATCCCGTTACCCCTCTCTTTCTTAGTGATGGCCTAGCCATCACTTCTCTTGGCCGCAGTCCTACTTCCGTACCTAGTGTAGGTTAGGATGGGGGACCGGCTCAGCTCTCTGCCGACCGGCACGTTATTGCCGGCTGGCACATTATTGCCGGCCGGCAGAGACCCTTTTTCTTCTGCAGAGTGAACCCCAGACCTCCCTTGGTCTCCCTTCCGTGTCTGCTGGTAGAGCCCGGCAGGCTATGGAGATATAGGAAGCCTGAATGCTACATTCTCCCCTTCCATATGTTCACTCTTTCTGGATGAAGGTTGTATGGCAATGCCGCCTTATAACCTTACATCCTTACTGTTTCTCTTGCTAGTGTATTGTACTCCTAGCCTGGCTGCCGGCTTAAACGGGCGGCAGCCGGGTAGGTGGAGGTTCTCTGGTTTGTAGTCACTGCCGGCCGGCGTGGGTATCGCTACCTTTGCCAGCCGGCTGTAGAAACACATCCTGAGATCTGCCGGCCACTATGATTAGCGGCCGGCAGTCTAGTGCTAGTGTTTTCAGTTGCCGGCCGGCACACATTTGCAAACCAGTGACCTGCCGCCTATTAGTTAAAGGTAGCATACCTTTGAACTATACAGGGGTAAATACCGGCAGGCACGTGCTGGCATATGCCGGCATGTGCCGGCCGGCACGACAGCATACGATTTACAGTAGTTAATATATTTGTGGTGTAGTACACACTGCATTAATAAAAATACAGTACAGAGTTTGTTGTAACACTAAAGTTCTTTCAACATGCTTATTGTTATCTTGTACAACCATTTGTTGAGACCGTACAATATATAGAAAGTGAGTTCTTTCTGTATTCATTCTATCCCGTATATTAAAACTTTATTTCAAGGTGTGAACTACACCTTAACTTTCCGCTTAGGAAAATATATAAGGTATTCTGGAATAAGAATTAACCTTAGTTTTAATATCTTGGGAGGTTACAGCAATTGGCTGGGCAGGAAATACAAGTATGTGTCTTTCCTTCTTTCCTTTTCTAGCTTTAATGTATAAGCTACATGTATTAATAATAAGTGAAAAGCCTTCACTTGATACTCATGGATTTTCTTCTCTTTACAGGAGGACCATCCGAAGTGCGGGAGTATGTTCTGCAATATCCGCAGCAAGAACTTCTGTGGACATGAGTTATGCAGGAGGCACGCAACATGCGCAGCCTCCAAAGGTGATCTCCGGTATTGGGACCCTCAGGTATGTATCATATGTTCTAACCTAATTACCAAGGCATTTGACACCCCTAAGTCGGCGGAGTCAAGGGATGCTGCTAGGGGAAAGTTGCGAACATGGGTGAGGGGTTTTCAGAAAAACACTTCAGGCCCCTACCTTCCAAACGAGAAAATGACGGCCTACCTTTTCCCTAAGGCATCGGCTGATGCAGTCATTCCTCAGCCTCAGGAGGAGATACCAACTGTCCAGAATCCGGTAGATTCTGAAGTCTTGGCCGCCCTTCAAGACATCCAATTGGACGATAGGATGTCAGAAGTGTCGGATTATACAGAGAAGGACCTTCTGGGAGAAGGTCAGGAGGAGGAGCTGACCCAGGCTCCAGAAATGGAAGAGGAAGAAATCGACGAGGTGTCGGTTACATCGGTTTCGGCCCCGGAATCTGTTCCCTCTACATCGTCTGCTATCCCAGGTGATCTGGGAAGGACTTTCTTATATTGTTGAGATGATTCAACAAATACAAAAAAAGAATGATGAAAAGAAAGCTGCGATGAAACTGGAGATACGTAGACTCGCAGCATCACGTGGGCCCCAGAAGCGACTCAACGTGAAGGATCTTCCTTTGTGCTCGGATACCAATCCTTGGAGGTATACCGAACACTTGCCAATGACAACCGGGAAGATTGTTATATCGGAGAAGTTGGGCTCAATTCCCCTGGAGGATGTGGAATTTTGGCCCAACAAAGACTCTTACCCGGACTGCTATGTCTGTCTTAGGAAGGAGCCAGCCTCAAAGGAGGAGACGGAGCCGAAGGAGGTCATAGTCCTTGACCATAGTAAAGCACAGGCGTTATTAGCGAGCTCGATGAAAGAGAGGTGCTTCACAAACTCAAAGGTGCCAGCCTTGAGTAAGAAGCTTCCCTCCTTTGTGGCCTCTCCAACCAGAGCCTTTCCCTTCATGGAAAAGGGATATAAGGCAGCCTTGAAGGCGGCGGAGGCAGGGAAACCATGCCCCTCCTTGGAGGAATGCAAGCCGTTATCCCTGACCTTACCCTTGGACCAAAAAGACTGGAAGGACGTCCACCTTACCTTCTCAGTCGGGAAGCTGGAAGCTGATATTGCCGAACGTCAGTTTGGTGAGGAACTTCCAAAGCTGTCAGAGTTTCTCTTGCGCAGAGAGCAAGAGACGAAAGAAAGACTTGCGGCATCGATGTCGTTGCAAACGACATTGGAAACGATGGCAAGTGACCCCAAGAACCAGGACATGTTCATGGTAGTGGCCAAAACCCATCTGGCCACAGTTACGAAGGATCTCTATAGCTTTATTAAAGCTAGGAGAGCCTGTAGAGATTTCGTGTTCGCCTCGGCTGTGTTGAGGCACGAACCGAGGAAGCTGATCTCCTCTTGCATCTGGGGTAAAGACCTCTTTCCCAACGAAGTGGTTAAAGAGGTAGTAGACAAGGCTGCCACGGAGAATAGGAACCTTCTCCAAAAGTGGGGCTTAAATCTTAAGAGAAAGTCTTCTCTGGATGAGGGTCCCCAACCCAAGAAGAAGACAAAAAGGCCTAGGCTATCCTCTCGGCTGGCTAAGCCCTACCGACAGCAACAACAGCAACTTCCAGCAACCGCGGTGCCTCAGATAGTGGCACAACCTCCAACCACGTACCAGTTGGTACCTCAACAAGTGGCGACACTGTCGCCGGTTTTTAACCCAGCTTTTGAAAGGCAGACCTCTTCCTTTCGCTCAAAAGCTAGAGGAACAGCCAGAGGTTCTTCTAGACGCCCTTCAAGGGGAAGGGGATTCAGGGGAGGACGCGGTCAAGGAGGCAAGGCCTCAGGTCCACAACAGCAGAAGTGAGATGCTTCCTGTAGGAGGGAGACTACATCTATTTAGGGATCGTTGGACCTTCGATCCCTGGGCCCACAGCCTAATAAAGAATGGACTAGGTTGGAGCTGGAGCAGTCCTCCACCTCAATTTCCTCAGTTCTTCCAACACTCTACCCCCGTTCTGGAAGAATATGTCCGAGAACTCTTAGAGAAAAGAGTAATCCGAAAAGTTAAGTCCAATTTCCAAGGAAGGCTGTTTTGTGTTCCAAAGAAGGACTCAGATAAACTCAGAGTCATTCTGGACTTGTCGCCACTCAACAAGTTCATAGTGAACTACAAGTTCAGGATGCTCACACTTCAACACATAAGGACCCTACTGCCCAAAAGGGCATATACCGTCTCTATAGACTTGTCTGACGCTTATTGGCACGTTCCAATTAATCGTCACCTCTCCTCCTACCTAGGCTTCAAGTTACAAAGAAGACTTTACGCCTTTAGAGCCATGCCATTCGGGCTAAACATAGCCCCAAGGATTTTCACGAAGCTTGCGAACGCAGCCGTCCATCAATTACGCCTAAAGGGGATCCAAGTAGTGGCCTACTTGGACGACTGGCTGGTGTGGGCAGCATCCAGGACAGAATGCATGCAAGCCTCCAAGATAGTGATCCAGTTCCTGGAACATCTGGGATTCAAGATCAACATCAAAAAGTCTCGAATATCTCCAGCTCAAAAATTTCAGTGGTTGGGAATCTACTGGAATTTGAAGTCACATCGACTTTCCATTCCTGGGAAGAGGAAAGAAATAGCAGGATCTGTCAAGAGACTATTGAAATCCAAACGGATATCAAGACGCAAACAGGAGAGAGTGCTGGGCTCTCTACAGTTTGCTTCGATAACAGATCCAGTACTAAGAGCACAGCTAAAGTATGCAACAGGAGTCTGGAGAAAATACGCATCAAACGCGCGAAGAGATCTAATGAGACCACTACCGACTCGACTGCGAACGCTTCTCAAGACGTGGCCCAAAGCCAAGCAACTGTAGAAATCAATACTACTTCAACCTCCTCCCCCGTCAGTTACTATCAACACAGACGCTTCAAAGGAAGGCTGGGGAGGCCACTCTCACCAGAAGAGAGTCCAAGGAGCTTGGTCCAATCTTTTCAAGTCATTTCACATCAAATTTCTAGAAGCCATGGCAGTACTTCTGACACTAAAGAAAGTATCTCCTCGCCACTCGACCCACATAAGATTGGTTCTAGATAGCGAGGTGATAGTGAGATGCCTGAATCGACAAGGGTCGAGGTCGCCTCAAATCAACCAAGTGATGTTGGCCATATTCCGTTTGGTGGAAAGGAAGAAATGGCACCTGTCAGCAGTTCACATTCAAGGGTTCTGCAACGTGACAGCGGATGCTCTATCTAGGTTTACACAAATAGAGTCAGAATGGTCCCTAGATGCAGGATCGTTCTCTTTCATCTTGAGTCAAGTCCCAGAACTGCAGATAGACCTCTTTGCGACGAAAGACAACAAGAAAATGCATTGTTATGTGTCCCCATATGAGGATCCGCTAGTAGAGGCAGTGGACGCTATGTCCCTAGACTGGAACAGATGGTCCAGGATTTACCTGTTCCCTCCGCACAACCTCCTTTTGAAGGTCCTCGACAAACTGAGATCCTACAAAGGGAAAGCGGCAATAGTGGCACACAATTGGCCAAACAGCGTGTGGTTCCCTCTGGCATTGGAACTACGACTGAAGTTTGTACCGCTACCGGATCCAACCCTGTCTCAGCGAGTACAGAAGTCGACTGTCTTCGCTTCATCACAGAAAACCCGGAACCTGCATCTCATGATTTTCTCTCCTTAGCGATGAGAAAAAGATTTCCAGAAACCCTTACCAGCTGAATAACTATTGAATTATATCTATAATCATTGAAGCGTCTCTATCCTTCCGTTTGATTATCAACCCACAGCAATTCTTTCTTGACTGGCCGAATTGTAGTTAGTCTCTCGATTTCTTCCAACTTGATTCATACCAGAAACACAATATCTTTATCTACTGCTCATACATAATGAATTTTTACCACTTTTGAGTTTGCGTGTATGTTAGAGAGAGAGAGAGAGAGAGAGAGAGAGAGAGAGAGAGAGAGAGAGAGAGAGAGATATGATTTCAATCTCCAACTTCTCTTTTACTACTTCCTTTTTGTAGCAACTATTGAAGGCAATATATTGATTATTTTGTTTTAGTTTTATTAAAGTTCAAATGTTTTCGTGAAATCTAAGCATTATATCATGAAACCTTTTCAATTTCTTCATATAAGACATTCCGAAGAAAAGTCTAGTTTTTATATCTTTTTTTTTTTTTGTCTTATCTACTGTAATATTCTAGTATATATATATATATATATATATATATATATATATATATATATATATATATATATATATTTTTGTCCTATCTACTGTAATATACTTTATTATAGAAACAATAAAGCTCCCAACCTAGTTATCTCGTAAATTAATACCTCAGCTTTGTTTAAAAAATTTGTTTTATTTAGAACCGGCAAACTTGTTAAATGAATATAGAATTATTGAGTTTTTATGCCACGTAGATTACAAGTGATACCGAACAAAAATCGTAGCGATAAAATTACTTTATAATCCCATATAAATAAACTCTTTTAATAACAAGGGCCTTGCCCCGTATACTGAACGGAGCGAAAGCTAACCGATAAAACAGCCATATCAGTTTTCTAAGAATTGATTTTACTCCCTCGGAAACTTTGTCACTATACAAGTGTTCGAACACATGGTTTAATCCCCTTTATAGTGTCATATAGAAATAAATTCAACATAGTAAACAAAAACACTTAATGTAGCAGCAGGAATATACACCTCAATAGAATGCTAGGGCTGAGGGTGGTGGGTAACTTGCAGGATTCGTTTCAGGAACATGCTGGTATTCGTCTTCAATTGGCAAGATATGCATTCATATAAATGCGTTTATACGTTGTGCAACAGGGAGTTTAAATGGTCTATTATGCTGACTCTCATAGAATAAGTTTAAGGTATCTTGTTTACATCTTGTTTATGATTTGTCACTAATATCACTGATAGAAAGTGCCTATAGTGTTTCTGCATCGACTGACTTTAGTTGGCCGTTCTAATTATCAATTCTTATACTGATGGTAGGATAAGGCTTAGTCATCTGGATTCATATATATAACATCATCTCTTCCTCCTACGCCTATTGACGCAAAGGGCCTCGGTCTTTATCTTGAGCTTTTAATTCCATACTTCTCCATTCATCATCTACTTCGCGCTTCATATTCCTTAACCATGTAGGCCTGGGTCTTCCAACTCTTCTAGTGCCTGGTTTTGAGGGCTTCGTATGCTATTGGGTTGTCCCTATGCTTGCAAAACAAATTGGATATTTCCTGAAAAGTGTACTTTCGGACCTCCACGAGAACATAGTCTGCTTGCTTGCTGATTGAGCGAGTCACGCCCTTGGTGCGCAATTGGACATCTGTACGCTGAAACCAGGTGAATGCCTCTGTACTGGCGAAGGACGGTAGTTTCGGTAGGACATGACAGTTTGGTGAAAGAGGGATGGAGCTGGTTACTCCGATTGTAGCCAATGTAAGAGTGAACCGTTAGGTCATAACCGAGGTGAAGTGAATGCAACTAACTTTATTTCAACAGATAACAAGTTATATATATACAACAGGTTCCAGACAAGAATGTCAAAAAAATTCAAACATTTCAAATCATGAAAAGACCAGCTTAAATAGGTTCTATTAGCAGTGAGGTGTAGAGCGATATATACAATAAAAAAGAAAATACCGTTTGATTGTACGAGTGTGTGTGAAACTTGCAATACAATATATATATATATATATATATATATATATATATATATACATATATATATATATATATATATATATATATATATATATATATATACAGTATATGTATATATATATGTATATATATATATATGTATATATACAGTATATGTATCTATATATATATATATATATATATATATATATATATATATATATTTTTATATATTTATATATATATATATATATATATATATATATATATATAGATAGATATATATATATATATATATATATATATATACGATATATATATATATATATTATATATATATATATATATATATATATATATATATATATATATGTATATATATATATGTGTGTGTGTGTGTGTGTGTGTGTGTTTGTGTATGTGTGTTGTCTGTTTATGCATACGTGTGTGAAAATATATGGCGTGTATTTTTGGGGCATTTTCATTTAGTTTTCTTACATATTAGCATTAATTTTCTTTAAAGGAACTGAAAATGCTATGGAAACTTCAAATTGAAATTTATTATTTGTTTTTACTATTGTCTTTCAACCTGTATTCCCCTGATTATAAATATAATTCTTTTTGTATTTCATTCTCATAAAATAAATTATAAATTCTCCTTCAAATAGAAATACTCTATTTCTTAGAACTCCTTATTTCTGTACAGCTTTTTTTTTTTTACATGGATATTCTTGTCTCTCCTCTTTCCAAAAAGGACTAGAACCAGGTAGTAGGCTGGCCAAGGCACTAGCCACCCGTTGAGATACTACCGCTAGAGAGTTATTGGGTCCTTTGACTGGCCAGACAGTACCTCTTTGCTAACATATACACCGAACAATCTGGCATATTCTTTACAAATTCCCCTCTTTCCTCATAAACTTGACAACACTGGAATTACCAAACAATTATTTTTCTATCAAGATTTTAACTACAAATACTGCACAGTAATTGTTTAGTGGCTACTTTCCTATTGGTAAGGGTAGAAGAGACTTTAGCTATAGTAAGCAGCTCTTCTAGGAGAAGGACATTCCAAAATCAAACCATTGTTTTCTAGTCTTTGGTAGTGCCATAGCCTCTGTACCATGGTCTTCCACTGTCTTGGGTTAGAGATCTCTTGCTTGAGGGTACACTCTAGCACACTATTCTCTCCTGTTTCTCTTTTTATTGTTATTTTGAAGTTTTTATTCGCTTGTTATTTTCAAGTTTTTATAGTTAATATATGAAAGATTTATTATAATGTTTTTTTCTCAAACTTCTCTTGTAGTTTTTCCTTATTTCGTTTCCCCTCTGGGCTATTTTCCCTGTTGGAGAGCCCTTGAGCTTATAGAATCCTGCTTTTCCAACTAGGGTTGTAGCCTAGCAAGTAATAATAATAATAATAATAATAATAATAATAATAGATAATAATAATAATATTAATAATAATGATAATAATAATAACAATAATAATAAAACCCATAGTAAATCATATGCCATGTTTATGATAAGTGAGTATAAGATTTTAATCTTATATTTAGACCAAATAGAATAGACTGCAATGTTTTTAGATATAATATTTTACCTAATGGAATTTTTGGCGACCTTCCCTTCTGCACCGTCTATGTCAACGACATCCTTGTGTTCTTCAAGATGTGGGAGGAACACCTGGGGCACGTTAGGATGGTTCTAAAGCGACTGCAGGAGAATGGCCTCGTGGTACTCTTTGAAAAATGCACTTTCTGGGCTGAGAAGGTGGAGTTCCTGGGGCACGAACTTTCAAAAAGGGGCATGCACCTCTTGATTTCGAAGGTGGATACCATGAATAAGTGGCTGACGCCAATCTCTGTGAAGTCCCTCCAGAATTTCCTCGGCATAGCGAACTACTACCGGAGGTTCCTACCCAACATCACCGGTGGGATGTTCCCCCCTTCTCAACATCCTGAAGGGGAAAATGAAGAAGCTGCAGTGCGGTCCCCCTCAACAAGAAGCCTTCACGCAAACAAAGATGACCAGCTGCAAGGCCACAACCCTGGCCTACCAGAACCCTGCGAACCCCCCCTGAAGTTAACTGCGGAGGCCAGTAACATTGAGTGCAGTGCCGTCCTGGAGCAGGTGATCAACGGCGGTGCCCCAACGACTCTCCTTCTTCAGCAGGACGTTAAAACCACCCCGCACTAGCTACAGTACTTTCAACCGCGAGCTTCTGGCAGTGTACCATGCCGTCAAACACTTCAAATACTTGCTGGAGGGAATATAATTTACAATCCAGACGGACCACCAGCCTCTGGTCCATGCTTTCACCAAGCCCAGGGACACATGGTCTGCCCGACAGCAACAACATCTGGTGGCCATTTCCGAGTTCGCTTATACTATCAGCTACATCCTAGGGAGGAAGAATCAGGAGACCAACGTTCTCCCAAGAATCAGTATCAACTCCATCCACATCGGGGTGGACAACGAGGGCATCGCTCAGGAACAAATGGCCGACTCTTCCACAGCAGGCGCAAAGTCCTCCTAGATCTCCCTTCAATGGAATGATGTCAAATTACATATCAACGGCTCCATTTTGCTCTGCGATACCACACAGGCCTCCCTCGACCTTTCATCCCTCCATCTAGAGTAAGGCTGGTATTCGACATCATTCATGGCCTCTCGCACCCCTCATGAAGGACTACCTCCAAGCTGATGACCAACAAGTTAGTGTGGCCAGGGATCAGGAAGGACACACGCGAGTGGTCATGTGCATACGCGGCCTGACAAACCAGAAAGGTCGGCCGTCACACAGAGTCAGGAGTCGGCAGTTTCCCTCACCCCAAACTATGGTTCGGATACATCCACGTCGACATCGTGGGGCTCTTACCACCAACGGGCGACGCCATGTACCTCCTCACGATCATCGACCGTTCATTGAGATGGCCAGAGGTGACTCCCATGACCAAAGCATCATCAGATGCCTGTGCCCAGGCCCTTCTCTCCAGCTGGGTCAGGCCTTTCGAGGTCCCAGATGACATGACAACCGACAGAGGCCCTGCTTTTCATCTCGGACTTGTTGGCATCCCTCGCCAGCCTGATGGGAGACCAACCTGCACAGCACGACGGCCTACAACATCGCACCTAAGGGCATGGTTGAAGGAAGCCACCGGTCCCTGACGGCAGCCTTAATGGCCCGATGCAGAGACGAAAATTGGGTCAAGCAACTTCCCCGGGTCCTCCTCGGTCTTCGAATGGCCCCGAAAGCAAAAGGCGAAGTCTCTTTGGCAGAAAAAGTCTATAGGGAGACACTCGTGGTCCCTTGCGAGTTCTTCCCTTCCAATCCAGACACCGAAGACGTCAGCCTCGCCTAGCTATGGGAAAGGGCAGGAAATTTCCCGCCCTGCCATAAAACGTATGCCAAACGGACAAAGCATTTCAGGCCTGCCTTGCTGGACACCTGCCCTTACGTCTGCATCAGGCCGGACGTTCACCGGCCGCCGCTCTCACATCCTTACAAAGGGCCCTATCGCGTGCTGGAGAGGACAAAGAAGGCACTTAAATTCATGGTCCACGGAGCAGGAAACTGGTTGACTGTGGATAGATTAAAGCCTGCTCATATAGAAAGCGACATCGACGTGCACGAGCAGCAAGGTTAGCGCCCACAAGAAGCCTGACCAGACGTGGTTCAAAGAAACCACAACCTGCAGTTTAACCCCCATGTTCTCCCTACCAGGGTGGCATCTTGCAACAGCGTATCCAGTGTAACGGTCCTCCAGTCTGAGTGTTCTGATGAAGGGGCCAACTGCAACCCTCTTCCCGCTACGGAGATGAAAATACATATTTATGTTAAACCATTTGTGTCCCATTCATAAGAAATTTTCTCTTTATAATAATTGTCTTCGTGGAGGGGGGGGGGGGGGTAGTTGTAAGGACAACGGACTACAACTTTTGTAGCACTCTATTTACCTTTGTACATATTATATGTAAATACCCTGTAAATACTGTTTATGCATCTTGTCGCAGAATCAACTTCCCTTCATTTTCATGTAAGACTCAATGTTATATGTCTAGCGTGGGCTTTTATATAAACCATAAAGGCAAAGTAAGAAAAAACTAATGCCGCGTATTACTCATCTGTTCGTGGTCGAACAGTCACCTACCCAGGTTACTACAGTTCCATTCACACAAGTCAATGTATTCGACCCATCTCCAAAAAAAAGCATCACTCGACTATGGTCTGTCTCTCATACCTCACGGCCTCTGTAAGACAGTCTTCATCATCACTCTTGCCAGTGCGGACAGTAGATGGTGGGAGACTTGTCTGATCGCTCACTGCATACCGACCTAGAATCGGTGTTACTGCAACTTTGCAGAACCAGTGACGCATGAACCATTTCACCACGTTAATATATACATACTCAGGAACAGATTATATACATACAGTATATATATACATATACACACATATATATGTATAAATAAATATATATATATATATATATATATATATATATATATATATACATATACAGTGGAACCTCTACATCCGAACGTATCTACATCCGAATTTTCCAACATCCGAAGTAAAATTCGAGCAAATTTTTGACTCTACACCCGAATTTTATTTCGACACACGAAGTAAACATTACGCCATTGAGCGTCGAGTGCTCAGTTCTCTGTTCTTGTGTGTATCATGTGGTTGTCCTCTGTTTGGTCTGTTATTAACAGTGCTTATTTTCTTCCTTTTCTCACATTTCCTTTTTGATTTTACCTATAATCATGGTCCCTAAGAAGCTAAGTTTCAGTACAGGAGGAAGGCAATTCTTTCAATATAATTGAAGCAAAAAATTATAGAAAAACATGAGAGCAGTGTACATGTGAGTGATACTGTATGGCTAAACAATATGGCCGGAATAGGCCTATGATCTCCAGGATCATCAAGCTGAAGGCAGCCATTAAAGCAAATAACCATCGAAGGGGATCACCATTATTACAAGACTTCATAGCAATACCCTGGAAGAGATAGAGCGCCTTTTATTGATGGGGATAAAGGACAAAGAGATTGTTGGCAA
>NC_090750.1:49970463-49987963 GCF_036898095.1 Palaemon carinicauda | reverse complement strand
AAAACTACCTCTTCAGGCACCACATGTATGTGTGCCTGATGATGTTCATACACTGCGCCATTAATAATGCTTTGTATCATAACTGTGTTAGATTTAACCATCTTTACTCGGTACGGACCCAAATATGCTGGCTCTGGTTTGTGTTTCCTAGGTTGTAAGCGTTTCAAATACACACGATCGCCTACAAATACTTTTACCGGTGTGGTTATGAGCCGACCATCATACTTTGAGCTGTGATTTTCATTAGCTCTTTTCAAAAACCTTTTAGTGGTGTTCATTACTCTCCTCAATAGATTTAATAAATATACACGGTATTGCTCAGTTGAATAGTTTGGCAATCGTTGCGAATTAATGAGTACCGTATATGGTAACACAGGATCTTGTCCAACCACTAAAAAGAAAGGAGTGTCCCTGAGCGAATCATTATATGAAATGTTCTAAGCTAGCTTTGCTGTAGGAAGCATGACTTGCCAACGAAGGGGGTCATCAGCTACTAAGTAACGTAAAATTTGCACTACTTCCATATTATGCTATTCCACTAATCCATTTGCTGAAGGCCTATATGCAGTCACTGAAAAGTGTTCAATTTTCATCAAGTCCATGACCGATTTCACCACCTTATTTATAAACTCAAGACCAAACCTAGTAATGAAGGAGTACAGCGCCTGGGCTAATGAATTTGCAGATTTATCCAACATTACGTAAGTATAAGTGAACCGAGTAAATGCATCCACAAATACACATATATACTTATTTTGTGTTAACCCAGTAGGAAATGGTCCTACTACATCCATATGCACTCTATAAAATTTAATAGGAACCACAGGCCACTTTCTGGCTTCCGGTACAGTGTTTTTATGTTCTTTGAAACAGTTACAAGTGTGACAACATTTTATATAATTCTCCATAGATTTTTTGTTTCCAACCAAATGAAGGATTCACGTGCTCTCCTTAATGTTCTATCAATCCCTAAATGCTCCGCATACGGACTTGCATGTACAATGTGGATGGCTCGTTTGATTAAAGAGGGAGGAAGAACTACCCGTGCACAAAATTCCCATCCCCTCTTCTCGGAAGCACAATATAAGATATCATTTTCTATAAAACATTTCTCACGAGGCACATTCAGAAATGATGGATAACTCTCCGATTCCCCTGTAATCACTGCTCGCACTCTTGCCATCTATTCCTCTTTTTTTCTGTCCCTCTTGGACTTCTTTTATGTCCCAACCTTCCAAGTCAATCAAACCTGCATCATCAGGGCATTCATTCTAGACATCCCCTGGTCATGTCCTCGGTCACCCACATATATTCACTTTCGTCACTCGTATCTCTCTCTCTCTCCTTCTTCTGCATGCACATCGGGAGAACCCTCATCCCTTTCTCTATTTTTTCTATTATGATGGGGGTCTTCAATATATTTTGTTATGTTCTTTGTTCCTCTTTTGTGCCCTAGTTGTTACTCCTATTACTGCACCTGTAGAGAGAGCATCAGTTACCTTGTAAGTTTTACCTTCTATGTGGTGGAAACCCTTTATATTAATCTCTAACAATTTCTCAATCCATCTTGCTTATCATGAGGTCAAATCATTTTTGTAATACAAATCAAGTAAGGGGCGATGATCATTTTGCAACTGAATCGACTGACCTAATAAAAAGAACCGATGCCTCTCTAGAACCCAAAGAATAGCCAAAGCCTCTCGATCGAATGTACTATAATTCTTCTCTGCCCCCTTTAACGGCCGGGAATCAAAACAAATGGGTCGCTCTCTGCCTTTATCATCCCGTTGAGAAACTACGCCACCAATAGCTACGCTACTCGCATCTGTTGTCACTAAAAACGGCCGGTATAAAGAAAACGAATTCGATAACACAATATATATTTTAAGGTGGTGAAACATGGAGGTAAAAATAAAATACGAAACTCAATTCAGTATTTTGATAAAAAAGTATCAAGTACGAACAATCATATTAAATTAACCATCTCCTCTTTAGTTTCAATGACCTTTCTGTTATTGGCTATCAACTCTGCATCATATCCTGTAAGTTCAGGCAGTTACATTATAAACAAGAATTAACACTGAATATCTTTAAAAATTAGTACTTGAAAGGCACCAACTTTAATATGAAAACTATATCACTCAATCTACGGGCAATACACAAGAATTCTTCGTTACCAATCGAGGATAAATTGGTCAGGTTACAATTAGCGGTCGTTACTTCACCCAGGTAAGCCTACCATACCCACAGTGAACAAGGAGGAAAGGGACCTAATTACAGGTAGACCAACAATGTCAAATATTCTCAAATAATAATATCGACATATAATATCAGTAACAAATTAATAACCCACCAGCAGAAAACAACACCATCCATATAACAGGCTAAGACTGACCGATACAATCTAACTATAACACTAGCACTCGCAGAACTGTACGAGAAAAAAAGAAAGTAACGAAACTATTACAGTGCATAATGCATGAAAAGTTTTACGTAACTTGTCCTTACAGAGTTATTTTATTGTTATTTTTAGGTCACGACAGGATTTCTGAAACCTCAACTAAAAGGCACTAATGGCCTTACCTTAGCTAAAGGGCGAAGCATGTAAGGCTTAAGTGAAAGGTTTTCTATCGATCATGTGCTCCGTGCAAGATGCAAAGTCCAGAGATGGGGAGAGGGAGAGAAAGTGAGCCTGTATTTAGCGAAATGCCATTTTCGAAATCAAAGCACAAATGTCGACAGGATCCATTTGTAATAAATGTCTTCCACTCAGCACGTCTGTTTAGCGCTCTTCATAGCAGCCCAGCACCCACGGTGTCCAAAAGGGTTGTAGCTGTGAACCCCTTAAGTTACAGTCTCCTTTGAAGTAGCAGAATTCACTCCCAACCATTTCTCCGCCGTGTCACACGTTAGCTCGGAAACCAAAACAAAGATTAGTTCCCGAGAATTATTGCTTGTCTTGGTCCTTAAGGCCACCCAACAGCAGATAAGGGCATTATGCAAACTACCTTAAAGTTACATTCCAAAAAGCCTGTAAAGACATTTTACCTAAAGCAGTCATGCACACAGAACATATAACAGCGAAAAGTACCCCACTCAAGTCCACACATAACTGCGCGAGAAAATATTAGAAAAATTTTTATACAGAAAAATAGATTACATTTATTTTTGTACACTGGAGGGCACAGGATGCAAAGTTCTCACCACTAGAAATTTGCATCATACCTTATAACTATAACATAAGTTTAGTCAAATTTCTGCTCCTAATGGCAGCTTTCCTGAGAGTCCTTTGGGGTGAACTCTCATTAATAGACAACCTACGGGAGCTCTGATTGTCCTCATTATCTGAATTGTAGGATGCATCCGGAACTACCTTAAGATAAGGGATTAAAGTAGTAACATGTCTTTTAATCAACTCATGAGTCTTCCCTTTAAGTATAATAGCCCCAGTAGTTTCCCCCAAATCATTCTCCTTTATATCCTTCACAATTTCCAATGGAAAATTAATGGTTTTAGTGTTTGGTTCTTTGATGAGGACTATATCACCAGTGCCCAACTTCTGGTGACAAACTGGTCTATATCTGTCCTTGCGGTCCACAGCCTGAGCTACCAGGGTACTTAAAAACTCATTCTGGTGAGCTTCTAGAAGATTATACCTAACCTTACGAAGTTTTACATACTCATCATTTATTACTTCTGTAGGGCTGCTAATCATCTTCCACTTCAGGATCATCAGGTACCTCTTGTAAATCTGGAATTAAATTTAAGGACACCAGCTCATACCCCTTGAGTAACATTTCTGGAGTTATGGGCTCTGGACAAGAATCTGCCTCAGTCTCCCTTAAAGATTCCTTAAAGGCTACTGGCCTCTTATTAGCTAAATGAACAACATTACACACTAAATATTCAAAGTCAGGCAAAGAAAGTACCCAAGTTTTAATAGCTGAAAAAATAAGTTTCTTCACCAATTTTACGCAAGACTCTACAAGGGATCCTAGCTCACTATGGCCTTTAAAGAATTGCTGAAACTTTACATGCTCAATGCCATTAGACTCCAAATACAATTTAGTGTCGAAGATCATTGATGAAGCTAGTGATTATGTTACCTCCTGCCACCAACTGCGAGTCTGGATCACTAACACAAAGCTGAGGGAATCCATATTCAAAAACATGTAATAAAAAGGCTCTCAAATACACTGAGATCTCGACAGATCTTCAAATTAATAGCCCTTGACCAAGTGCAGGTGAAACACAAAATCCATACCTTCATCTTTTCAGCTCCCTGTTTAACATTAAATGGTCCAATGAAATCAACAAAAAATATTAGGAAATGGAACAGCAGGGGGACTAGAACGAAATTCTCGATAAGTGTTCTGGTTCAATCTCACACTTTTTGTGTTAAATCTGTGGCATGGAACACATTGTTTAATGGCATTCTTAATGACATAAAAATGTTGAGGAATGAAAAAGCATTTACGAAGCTCAGATAGGACAGAATAGCAACCACCATGCAATAATTTGGCATGTGTATCCATTATAATTAGTTTAGTCAAATAACTCTTGGGATAAGGCAATATAAGAAACTGTTTGTCATGTCCATACCATTTCTTGAACTTTGATTTTACTCTTAAAATGCCATCTGAATCTATGAACACATTAAGTTGGCTCACAAGTGGTGGTATATCCTTCAAAGGTTTACTTGCGAGTCTGAAGTAAGAAAATATTTCCATAAAGTGTGTCTGTTGATCTTCTAGAACTAATTTTCTAAAGCTAAAGCAGAATAGTTTACATTATTCAAATTCTTTACTTCAACTCCCGCTTTCCTCTTCCAGTGGTCAACACAAAGCATGACCATCCTGTAAATCAATTTAAGCTTTTCTAAAGTAGAATATTTCTCATGTTCAAGAAGAGGTTCACCTGGAAACGCACTCTGCTCAGCAACAGAAATACTAAGAGCATTAGTGTTTGAGCTAAGAACTGTGAAATTCAGAAACTCATTGCCAGGCACCACCTCAAGACCTGAAATAAAGAATGATTTAGAAACAAGTCTAGGAGAAAGGCATCGGGTGACAGTCAGCTGGATTATCTTTTCCAGCTATAAAGATAAAACTGACAGGTTTAATTTCACATAATTTTCTGATATTGCTTATCCTATTCTGTACAAACACTGAATGCTTCTGCATTTTGGAGTATGTACATTCTGATGCTTGCAGCCACTGCAAAGCCCAACTGGAATCACAGTACAAATCTAAGCCATCAATGTCAATGGACTTCACACACGAAGGATCAGCCAGATCTCTATAAATCTCCGTCAGGGTTTCTACCCCTAATGATATAGCATTCATCTCCAGTGCTGGAACGGACTTACCTTTCAACAACTTATTGATCAAGCGGTTCTTTGCCTGCAAAAAGCTAATCTCACCCGAGTTAACATCTTCAATGTATACCACAGTACCATAAAAATCACGTCTAAATTTTCCATTCCTTCGCCCAATGAACCTCTTAATTTTCACCGGCTGGGAACCATTCACCTGCCTGCAAATGTTCCTCCATTCCCTTTGGAGACTGGGGGATAGTACTTGATCCCAAGCCAGCTCCTTTGAGCACTGAAGTCTATGCATATAAAGTCTACTTCTAATAAAGACAGGAATATCAAAACCAAAACCATCAAAGTTACTGGCAATAGTCTGCAAAACCTTACGTTTAGTATCAGCATCTGGGTTTAGCGAGATTTCCTTAGTATAAATTACATCATCAGTCCTATTCCATACAATACCAAAAAGGCTATTCTTAACCGGAGTACTAGTTTCAAACTTTGCATCAATTTCAGGGTAACATCATTTGTTACTAACTGTTGTATCTCAAACTTATGTGGGTTGAGAATATACAGCAACTGTGAACAAGCCCACTTCAAATACTGAGAATCAGCAGAACCAACAGCTCCATTGTCCATATAAAATAGAGAGTACAACAATAACTTAAGGTTCCTCAGCTGTGGGTCTGGTTCATATTGATGCACTAGTGTATAATATAGAGCTAGCATGAGTAAAAATGGACTACAACGATGACCAAAACTAAGTCTAACATTCTTGTAGGCTACAAGAGAATAATCGTTCTTCTGTACATTTTTTAACCCAAAAACACAGCAACCTAGCTTGATCATTATTGTTCAAGGACAACATGTTAAAAGCTTTCTTAAGATCATACGTTAATAACAACTTATCAAACCTCAAGTGTAAGAAGGCTGAAGACAGCTTCTGGTTAAGGTTAGGGCCTGGATCTATACACTGATTGTGAGAGAAACCACACTTAACTTTGACAGTTTCTTTGAGATTAGACAAAAACACAATACGGCACTTTGTGGTTTCTTTCTCAGGCCTAAAAACAGCCATGTGTGGGAGAAAGAAATAATTTGGATGCTCTGCCTTAAATGAATCTAAATCTGGAACCTTCTCAATTATTCCATCTTTTAACCGATCCCTAATTACCTGATCAACTAACTGCAAATGCCCATCTTTCTTCCGTAATTTCTTAAGATTTGTCTTTAGTATCAACCTTGAGAGATTTTCGTTAGTTGATAACAAATGTGCAATTTTGCTATTCCACAAGAGGGAAACTACAAGTCTTCCATCCTTTTCTCTTGAAAAATTACGCAACGCAAAATTCACCCACTTCTGATTAGTCTCTGACATAATACTTTCAGCACTATTGGCATCCAGATAAAAAAACGGCGGCATTCGTGTTCAAGCACTTCATCAGTAGCCTTGATCAATTTAGATTCTACAATCTGAGCTTTGTCATCTAACACTGCTATGTTACTGCCTACCTCAAGTTCCTTGTAATGTAGGTCACACATTTCATCATCCAAAAGAGGGTCAATTTGTATTTTACATAAGAAAGAACAGGTAGTAAATTGGGAGCAAGAGGAAAAATCAGTCCTGCTTGAACGTAGTGGATTAATTACTTCTAATCTCTCATTACAAATATTAGGCAGACCCAGAAATTTAATATTTTTGCTCAAATTTTCAAGGTTTCCCATTAGCAAAATACCATATTGTGATTCAGTGTATACTGAAGGGGATGACAACCAAAGGCTACATCTTTACCCATTAAAGCGTAATGTGCATCAGATCCCAATAAAACCTGAACATCATCAATACCGTCACTGTCTGTGCAAAGTTTCTTATCTGCCAATATGAATCCCTTATTTTCGAAAGATTCCACTATCTTGCCTAACCCTGGAAGATTTAACTTTATATTAATGCTAGGAACCACAAGTGCAGGAACATTTGAAATACAATTGCCAAACTTCATAGGAAGTTGAACAAGTCTGCTTATATATTCTTTAGAACCATTAAACCCATTAACAGTTAATTTTAACACTAGGTTCAAGAACAGGCAAACAACACTTATTAAGCAAGCTCTCTGTAACAAAGGAACTCTGAGAACAGCTATCCTTAAGACCTCTAAAAATACCATCGACTCCAGGGACTGTAAATGAAAAGGAAGGGAGTACTGTCTTATTGACAGTACTGGGAAGAACTGCAATACTACTATTCACTTCATTAATGGAAGCTTCCCTCTTAACATCAGCTTTACCCAAATGTATTGGAGTACCTTCTTTATGCTTTCCTTCAGGGGGCGAAAGCATAACTTCAGAAGACTTTGAGCACAGACAGTGAAAATGAAGCCCCGCACATTTCACGCACTTTTGACGAAATTCAAATCTACATTGCCTACTCATATGGTTAAGATTCCCACATCGAAAACATCCTTTTAGTATTTTCAAACGCTGAAGCTTTGCTTCTGAAGTGTCATAACGTTTGCATTTAAATATAGAATGATTATTTTCACCTTCTACACAAAGTGCACAGTAAAACTTCCTAACCCCAGGCAATGTCTTAATAGCTAAACTAGTAGTTTTCTTTTTAACACTAGATTGAAGAGTACATTAAGGAACTTAACTTTTCAAGCAATTTTCATACCTCTCACAGGCAATAAAGAAATTGTCCATTATCTCCTGAACAGAAGGATAAGTCTTTGTGGTAATCTGAACCAACTCCCTTTTAAACTTGTCATTAAGTCCATTCCACATGAAATATTGAATAAAGTCATCAGGAGATTTTTTTAAGAGTCTTCACAGATTCAACAACTGTTCTTAAATTGGAAATAAGCTTAAAAGTGTCATCAGATTCTCCCAATCTTAAACTCGTCAATGTTTTTATAGTAGAAGTTTTACGAACTACTTCCGAGGCAAAGGCTAACTTAAGCAAGTCTTTGGCGTCCTTGTAAGTCTGTTTGTCAGCTTCCAACGAATTCAATAAAACTTTAGCTCTTCCCTCTACCTGCTGTCTCAAAAGAAGTAACAAATCCCTGTCTGGGTAACTAAATGATTGGGTAGTGCTTTCAAACTCTGATATAAACCTAATGAAATCCTCCCTATCCGTAATACTGAACTTTGGTAATGGAGCTGTGGGCTGTTTAAGAAGACTTTTAGCAACCTCAGCAGTTCCAGATGCAGATGACACCTCTAGGTGAGGAATACAATATTCTATCTTATCAAAGTATTCAATACAGGTTGCAATCTCTGACTCCCTAGCATCCTCACTGAACTCCCCATCCGAAATTCTAAGGGAAAAAATCTCATCATTCAGATCAATAAGTAGTCTTTTATGACTTACACAGTACACTTCTTTTAGAATTTTTTTGCCCAGCACTGAGAGTCGAAAAAGACTCTATACGATTATAAATATCTGTAACCTTCTTCCTGATGACCTTGCGTTTTGAGATTAATGTTTTAAGATCAGACATCGTGATGGAATAATTATAAAAAATATTGAATTCTTAGTCTTTTCAATGCGATAGCAACTAAACACTTACCGCCACCCTCCAAATCAAACGGCTTAATAGACAATGATAACTTCTAAATGGACAAAAAAGTTTAATAAGTAAGCAAATATATAAAATAGTTAACCTAGACACTGCGGATAATGCTTCAATGAAGGAAAAATCTCAATTCTAAAATAAACTGTACCGATGAAATTGGAAAATAACAGCAAAACACGTCTCTCCCCCTCCCCCATTCCGACTTTACCGAGCTCTAAGTGAACTATCGACCAACCTCCACATACACCACGTTGGGTGTCATATACAGAAAAGGAATTCGATAACACAACATATATTTTAAGGTAGTGAAACATGGAGGTAAAAATGAAATACGAAACTCAATTCAGTGTTTTAATAAAAAAGTATCAAGTACGAACAATCATATTAAATTAACCATCTCCTCTTTAGTTTTAATGACCTTTCTGTTATCGGCTATCGACTCTGCATCATATCCTGTAAGTTCAGACAGTTACATTATAAACAAGAATTAACACTGAATAACTTTAAAAATTAGTACTTGAAAGGCACCAACTTTAATATGAAAACTATATCGCTCAATCTACGGGCATTACACAAGAATTCTTCATTACCAATCGAGGATAAATTGGTCTGGTTACAATTAGAGGTCGTTACTGCACCCAGGTAAGCCTACCACACCTACAGTGAACAAGGAGGAAAGGGACCTAATTACAGGTAGACCAACAATGTCAAATATTCTCAAATAATAATATCGACATATAATATCAGTAACAAATTAATAACCCACCAGCGGAAAATAACACCATCCGTATAACAGGCTAAGACTGACCGATACAATCCAACTATAACACTAGCACTCGCAGAACTGTACGAGAAAAAAAGAAAGTAACGAAACTATTACAGTGCATAATGCATGAAAAGTTTTACGTAACTTGTCCTTGCAGAGTTATTTTATTGTTATTTTTAGGTCACGACAGGACTTCTGAAACCTCAACTAAAAGACACTAATGGCCTTACCTTAGCTAAAGGGCAAAGCATGTATGGCTTAAGTGAAAAGTTTTCTATCGATCATGTGCTCCGTGGAAGATGCAAAGTCCAGAGATGGGGGGAGAGAGAGAGTGAGCCTGTATTTAGCGAAGAGCCATTTTCGAAATCAAAGCACAACCGTCGACAGGAACCATTTGTAATAAATGTCTTCCACTCAGCACGTCTGTTTAGCGCTCTTCATAGCAGCCCAGCACCAACGGTGTCCAAAAGGGTTGTAGCAGTGAACCCCTTAAGCTACAGTCTCCTTTTAAGTAGCAGAATTCATTCCCAACCATTTCTCCGCCGTGTCACACGTTAGCTCGGAAACCAAAACAAAGATTAGTTCCCGAGAATTATTGCTTGTCTTGGTCCTTAAGACCACCCAACAGCACATAAGGCCATTATGCAAACTACCTTAAAATTACATTCCAAAAGCCTGTAAAGACATTTTACCTAAAGCAGTCATGCACACAGAACATATAACAGCGAAAATTACCCCACTCAAGTCCACACACAAAACTGCGTGAGAAAATATTAGAAAAAATATTATACAGAAAAATAAATTACATTTATTTTTGTACAGGCAGTCAAATTTAGGATATGCGAGTAATTCATTGCTAGTTAAGGCAGCTTTCAAATGGTTAAAGGCCCTTTCTTCTTCCCCTCCCCAATTTATTACTTTTTGTTTTTTTAAAGCATCTAAGGGTCTCGCAATCTCTCCAAAACCTCTTATGAAGTTACGGTAATATCCAGCAAGTCCTAGGAATCCAGCTACCTCCTTAGAGTTACATGGCCTGGGGAAATCTCTAATAGCCGCTACTTTGCTGGGGCAGGGTTGGGTACCTTCTGGGGTTATTATGTGACCTAAAAATCCGACCTGTTTACAGAAATATTTTCACTTTGACAAATTTATTTTCATACCATTACGTCGCAATGCTTCTAAAACTTTTTGAATATTATTATTATGTTCTTCGGCTGTTTACCCTGTAATTATGATATTATCTAAATAAACAAGAACATTATGGCCAATCAAGGGCGTCAAAACCGCCATCATTACTCTAGAGTCTAGAAAAATGACTTGGAGCATTTTTAACACAAAGGAAGAAAATTAAACTGAAATAATTGATCGTTAGCTTTAAATGCTTTTTTACATTTACTGTCTTCCCGAATGGGTATTTGATAGTATCCAGATTTTAAATGAAGTTGTAAAATATTGACTATCCCGTACTTTCACTAGTAATTCTTCGATCGAGGGCAATGGAAATGCATTATCCTTAGTGACTGCATTCAATTTCCTATAATCAACACATTGAGTCATCTTTTTTCCTTACAGCTACAATTGGAGAAGCCCAAGTGGATTCGCTCTCCTCGATTATCCCTTGTTAAATTTCCCTTTCTATCTCCCCTGGAAATGAATCGGTACCTTATAAGGCGCTGACCTGATCGGCTCCGCCTACCCAGTTTCAATGCTAAAGGGAAATCAATCAATCCTTCCGGGTGGCTCATTTCCAATTGCAATTCCATCGGAATAATTATTGACAATGTCACTAACTACAGGCTGATATTCTGATGGACATAATTTTCATGCTTGGATAATCAAATACTGAGTGCGTTTGTCTGTGTGGGCTGGAGTTGTTGCTCCCAACATCCCATTATAAACAATTTCACATAACTCTTATTCACACACAGAATCACTTCCTAAAACAGCTCTTTTATTTGACAAATTAACTATCGTTATATCAGCTCTGTTCTCTTTTATTTCCATCAAGCCCTCTAAAACCATATGGGCCCAATTGTCATGGGGCTTAACAACGACCTTGGTTCCTTCTGCAAGTGGGCGACACGGGGTTACAGATATGCTCGTAAAGGTCTGGGGTGACAACGCTTCTCCTCTCTTAGGTACAGCTGTTATTCTACTTAAATGTCTCTCCGAGCTAACACACGCACTTATTCTCTCATGACTTTCTATCGGCAAAATGTACCCTCCTGCTTATACTGTTATTGTATCTTTTCCCCCAAAAATGCAAATTTGATTATTAGAGATAAAATCGATTTCTAAAATGGCCTCGATTCCTGGAATTCCGAAGGTGAGCA
Organism: Palaemon carinicauda; assembly: GCF_036898095.1. Taxonomy (NCBI): domain Eukaryota; kingdom Metazoa; phylum Arthropoda; class Malacostraca; order Decapoda; family Palaemonidae; genus Palaemon; species Palaemon carinicauda. Next base: position 49,975,978 of record NC_090750.1, on the reverse strand, counting down.
AGACAAAAAAAATCATATGTAAACTTCAGAGACCCCACCTTCAATTGGACGATTGTTGTATGGTTTATGTGTAGTTTATTTCCTCCTGGCGTGTCAAGAACAATGGATGCCGCTGGCTGTAGTGGATTTGATGTGAATCTTTTTTTTTTCAATCAATGAAACACTGGCTCCTGTGTTAATCAGTGCTCGAATGGATTTATCTTGCAGGTTGATCCTAACAGCTAACATTCCTAGACGGCCATTACGAGATATGGGGTACGGGTACGGGCCAATGACCTCAGCTGCAATGCCGCTGGCCCCAGTGCTGCGGGGGTGAGGTCGGGGGGTACCGATGGAGGTCCCAGTGGCTGCTCTGTCACGTCTGTTGTCACTGCTTCCTCGGCTACTGCTTGTGATGTCATGTGGGGGGTGGGGGTGTGTGGGGGGGATGGACCTTAGAACTCCCTCGTCCCCCCTTCCTCTGTTTCCTTTTTCTCGGATGTTGGGCAGGGGGAGGTGTGCGTGTGCCACAGCCCGCCCGCCCTGGTCGTTTTTTGCTGAGCACTCCCGAAATAGATGACTGAAGGCCTGACAAGTGTAACAGTGGGGGGATCCTCGTGTGGGGCACTCCGCACGTAGGTGCCCTTCTCCCTCATAGTGCCAACATTTGAAGACTCTGCTAATCTGCTGACTGCATTCCCCCTTACCTCTCTTCGGGGGTCGACTGCCTCTCATGGCTGCCAACTTCTCGGAATCGGCCCCATTATTCCCAGTCCTTTTTTCTTCTGGCAAACTGTCTAAAATGTTTTGTATCGCACTCACTACGTCTGCTAACGAGTGATTTTCATTGAACAAATAATCATATATATACGGGTTTACTAATCTGCGAATATGTTTACAGCAATTGCCTTTTTATCACCTAACGGGAGATTGGCACTCCGGGTAGCAATCCCAAAAATTGCGAGGTGCAAAACTAAGAACTGATTCACCTTCCCGTATTTTTGGTTTGTAATTTTCTTTTAGGACTCCCTTTCTCGCATCAGGCAAGGCATACATCTCAATTAAATGTCGTTTTATTTCAGTATAACTTCTTAAACTGTCTTGTGGCCAACACATTACCTCCATTGCCGGAGCATCTTTCAGTAATCTAATTACTTGAATAGCTTTTTCCCTTTCCGACCACCCATATGTAGCTACTTCAAAGTCTCTCAAAAACGCTTCAATTGATTGAAACCCTTCGTTAGGTCGTTGGTCATCAAAAGTCCTAACACTTGCCTGGAGTTCTGGCAACTTCAAACTACGATTTGCGTATCTTCACTCGGCTGTGCATGTGTACTTTCACTTGTGTGCGTTTGAACTTCGTCCATATGCGTCGGACATGCTGTGGTTGCGTGCCGCTCCTGTTCTTGTTCCACCAACAGTCTGTTCATTAACTGTTGCAAGTTATCTAACTTATTTTCCAATTCTTGCGTTCTAATTTCCTGTCTATATTCTTCATCGGCAACGCTATATCCCACTGCTCCTTCGTTCTCATCTCCTGCAGCAGCAACCTCTGCTATGTTAGTCTTTGTGTATGTAGGCATCTTGAACTTTTATTTTACCGGCTCAAAGAACAACTTCACTCACAGCATACACAAAAGACGTATTATTTACATGTGAAACCAATATGACCCGTGTAGACGGATAATGAGACTTTGGAGTATGGGTTTTCTTCATTTATTACAAAAGGTTCGTTCGTAAGTACACTATACCCATCTACCCTCTCAGGTGAGGGACTTGTCACACTCAAGCGCCCACCAACAACTAACTACTCCCTTCGCTACCAAAATGCAACCATTGCAAAACATGCTGAGACATAGGTTTTTGTGGAATACTCATGAATATTGAGTTCATTTACCTTGACGTATAACACATATACATGAATTAGGACATATATACATATATATATATATATGTATATATATATATATATATATATATATATATATACATATATATATAGATATATATATATATATATATATATATATATATATATATATATATATATATATATATATTTATACACACATGTATATATTTAAAATTTAGCTTTTGGCCTGGCTTATATTTGCATGAGTTATTTATGAAATAATCACAAAAGAATGATGAAATCTTGAAAGACAAAACAGTGAAGAATACCTCACATCATTCATAAAAGTGCAACCAAATGTCAAAACATCTTTCTCTATAAGAGAGAGAGAGAGAGAGAGAGAGAGAGAGAGAGAGAGAGAGAGAGAGAGAGAGAGAGAGAGAGAGAGAGAGAGAGAGAGAGAAATTGTGTTGAGGAAAGGTCATCAAAAGACGATTTATGGACAGCTCCATAACGCCGTTAGAAGAAAAAAAGCCTGAGGAAATGATTGATTGATAAAATCATCTTTTTCTTCGGATGGTGACTGAGGTGATTTTGATTCCCTCTTGCGGAGACTGGTGTGTGTGGTAGAGATGCAAATGCCCAAGTAGATGTCACCATTGCAAAAGAACATTTAGTATTATCACAGGGATTTATCAACTTGGCGAGATTGTAAATACTTGCTAAACTCTTACCATTTAAATCATATTTTAATATTATTCTAAAAAAGAAATAATAAGAGCAGTACATTTGCTATATAGCATGTGATTAAATGCTCATAAATAGCAGAGTAAAACTTTTATCATAATCTGTATAGTATTCATATGATAAATTGAATCTAATATCGATACATATTTGTGTCAAGTTACAAACTTCAGAAATCACTAGCTTCTCAGAGTTATCTTCCTATTAAACAGCTTTTGTATATATATATATATATATATATATATATATATATATATATATATATATATATATATATATATATATATATATATTTATATGTGTATGTATGTCCCATGTTAACGGATAATGAGACATCGGAACATAGGTTTTTTTTTACTTTATTACAAAAGGTTTGTGAATACACTGTATACAGCCAATATTCTCAGTTAAGTACCTTGTCTAATGATCGCACTAATGGTACTGACTAACCCCTCGGCAAGTCAAATGCAATGTTGCTCTCTCAATATGCTAAATTACTAAGTTTTGTGGAATTCTCCACTTTGATGGAAATAGACTGTCACCAACAGGGCCTCAACACATCACCTTATGAGAGTTTGTGCACGTCACGTATGACAGAGTTCAGTGATCACGCCCTCCAATTTATGACAGTCAAATTACTCTTAAAAATGGCAGTAATTTCACAGTATAAAACACATATTTTGTATACAAGGATTAGGACATTACTTTAGACGTGTTTTTCATATTCAAATAAGCCATATATATTTTTGATACATTAATGTCTGGATTCTCTTAAATTTTCCTTTCACGTAGTTTTGTTACAAAGTCTTATGTATCTTGTTAAAAGGTATGCTGTATGCATCATGTTCCCACGTGGTTGGAAGTTACAAGAACGTTTTAGACTACAGGTTAATCTTTGTTTTATAATGTTACGAGAGGAGGTGGGTGGAGTTAGCCGAGAGAGTTACCTTGCAAGTAACAATAGAACCATTCTTCCATAATGCCAAATTGGCCACCTTGACGCTGCAAGACCATGCCCCAAATCTTGCAGAAAGCCAAACTGGAAGATTTTAGAATGAATTAAGTTAATATATAAGGACCTAGCAATGCATAGGAGACAAAGATCTCCAGCCTGACACAACACAAGATCTGTGCCTCTGCCAATCCTCTCCAGCATCTATCCAGCCCCTACATAAGTCTTCTCAGGCGTGAATAGTTTTTTCCTCCCAAAAGGGAATAGTGATTTCTCTGCAACAAATACCATGTATAGTGATATTCAAATGTCGGTGATATTATTGGATAATTAATTAAAAGTGAAGCTTGTTAATATAAGTACATTTTATATGATATTTTTTTCTGTGACTGGCCCTGTGTAATTAGGTTAAACAGTGAAGTGTATTTACTTTTTCTTAACTGTCTGTTAACCTTGTGTGAGCCCTAAAGACGTGGGAGCAACAGTTAAGTATATATAAGTGTAATTCTGATTTATTTTACATAAGTGTTGAAGTGCCATTTATTGATTAATTGTCGAAATGAAATATTTCCATGAATTAATTTAAAGTGAAACAAGTAATTGCATAATTTTATATAGTGTCATTTTGTCTTAGTCTAAGGTTTAGTTCAGAAATAATATTTCGAGTGATTTATTTATTGGTGTTAATATTTTTTTTTTATTCATTATAGAATATTCTTATTCTTGTAAAGTGTGTATTATTTTGATCACCAATACTTATTTCAGAGGTTTGCTCGTATCCTCTTAGTAAGAACCGAAATAAGAGGTTGATTTAAGAATATTTCCCGTTGAAAGTGAAGTAATCACAAAGTTCTGTTTTGAGAGTAAAGTAAAGAGACCTTTTAGATATTTTCTGTTTGTATATATTATTGTCTAGAATTTGTGTATTATTCTCAGAGCCTGGAGGTGTTTCTCTTATGTATTAGATTATATAAATATATATATATATATATATATATATATATATATATATATATATACATATATATATATGTATATAAACATATATATATATATATATATATATATATTTATCTCTCTCTCTATCTCTCTCTCTCTCTCTCTCTCTCTCTCTCTCTCTCTCTCTCTCTCTCTCTCTCTATATATATATATATATATATATATATATATGCATGCATATATATATATATATATATATATGTATATATATATATATTTGTATATATATAAATATATATATATATATATATGTGTATATATATATACATATATATATGTATATATATATATATATATATATATATATATATATATACATACATATGTATATATATAGAAACACACACACACACACACACACATATATATATATATATATATATATATATATATGTATATATATGAATGTATATATATATATATATATATATAAACAATATGGTTTCACTCGATAGATCGCTTATCATGAACCTAATATACAGTAGGTCCTAGGTATTGAAGTATATGCAAAATTGCTCACTTCAGAGTTGAAAAAAAACCACAAGGACCAAGGAGTTGTGGTTAGGAAATAGTTACACAGGAAAGCAAAATTTGGGAGGTGTAGTCGTGGGAGTAGAGTATTGAACAATAGTATCGAAAGAGAAGACGAATATTTAATAGACCGCAAAATGTTCGAAGGGAAAGATATAGAAAGGATCATCAAATTGGGCTCTTAAAAATACGAAAAGAGACTGCACAACTAACTTGTGCAACTTGGTCCATGGAGGAAAAGTCTGTTGTTACACCGTAGATTTTGGAAGAATTCCTCTCAATAACAAAATTCCAGATTTTTTTAGAAAATAAACAAGGTGGTGGGATTGGAGTAACCTGTGCTTTGACCGAACCAGGGACAAAGGCTTCGTTTTGAATCGATCGAATTGTAACTTTCTTTTGACCACGTTGAAACGGATTAGAATACTGGCGAATTCAAAGTATCTAAATGAGGAAGA
>NC_090750.1:49932963-49965463 GCF_036898095.1 Palaemon carinicauda | reverse complement strand
GCAAACTTTACGATAAAAATATGCAACGCATAGGAGATAATCTCTCTGAAACTACCTCTAAATTTATAGATCCCTTCGTCCACAAAGTAAATTTGATGATAAAGACTGGAAAAGTACAAGACAGTTCATTTGGCTTCTTGGTAGAGGGTGTGATATGTTTAATTCTTATTGATAATAGACTGAAAATCACCAATAAGTACTTACGGAGTACGTCTGGGATCGAAGAGAAAGTCTAGCAAGAAATGAGTAAAACCAAGAGAAACGAAAGATTAAAAAAAAATCTGTATCTTTTTCAAAAAAAAGTCTTGTTACTCGTAGATCCTGTTCTTTTTTTACTAACTTTCTAAAAATGGTAAAAGCAATGTTTAACTTATGCTAATTAACATATCAAATCAAGACGGAGGAGAACACTTTTTTGGGTTACATAAGGCAAATGGGAGTGTGATATCACCAGGAGCATTTAAACTTCGTCTCGGAGCCCTTGTTTTAGGAAACTGAACCACACTTATAGGGTCAAAGAGCACGTTGAAAACTACAACCGTGAAATATAACATCCGGCTCAGTTTTCCACATCCCTGACAAACAAGAAGACGAAGGAAATTCTCTCCCGAAAGAGCCCAGTTTATCAGCATTTCTATTTTGCTTACCAGCAATTGATATGGATGATCAAAGGGATGATTTCAAAGACCAGGAAGTCGAAGAACAAGCAAACATTGGAAGATGTCATAGAAGAAGAAGGTTTGAGATTTTCTGGGGTTTCATCGCTCAAAAGTATCCACACTATGAATATTTAAGAGGAAAGGTAACAAAAGGAAATGACACATTGATTAATCCCATAAGAGAGAATGAACTAATAAAATAGAGAAGAGTTTTTTAATATTTGAAGTGTATGGATAAGATGTTTGACTCTCACTATTGTAGAAATATGTTAAACAGCAGGAAACGGAAAAATCATTAGATTAGCTGATATGATTGTGAGTCACATCCAATTATCTCCAGAAATAATAGAATATTTTGTTTGTTGCCATACAATTTTTCGAATTCGAAATCTGAACAGACATATTAGTTATTTAATAGTGGTGAATAAGATGAAAAACTTCAGGGTCACAAGTAGTAACATGTGGTTAAGATTTGATCAAAATGTGTTTTTATGAACATATGTAATGTTTGTATAATTCTAGAAATATATTCATATTATTGTTTAAAATGTTATTTAGAACTCCCTTATGATTATCTTTTCAATCATAATAAAATGTATTTTTTTTTCTGACTATTGTTTGCCTTAACAAACAAATAGCATTTTAAAACGGGAAAAGTAGATATCAATGGAAGGTTTATATATTTCTAATATTATGCCAAAAAAATATCATATTTTTTTAAGAATGGTCCTTTTAACATCTATGGATGCGGAGTCTCTGTCTGCGTATTACTATAATCATCGAATATCTTAGAGAATTAAGAAAAAAAAAAGGAAGAAAAGAACGTAAGGCTGTAAAGCAGAATGTTACAAAGACAAGGGCTTCAACAAGAAGAGCAGCCCAGTGAGATGATGTGAAGAAATACAAAATAAGCTGATAATAAATGATGAAAAAATATGCCAGAAACTTGTTTTCTAAGCCAAATCACCTATCATAAATATGTAAGATGAAAATTAATGCAATGAGAACGCTGCCGTGAGGTACACCAGATATATTTCTTTAGTCACTATGGTGCCCATCACTAACTACACTGCAAAATTCAATAATGATGTTGAGAAAAGACCCGCACACGCCCATCTAGAGGGCAATCATATACAGTACTATATAAACTAATCGAGCACACACACACACACACACACACACACACACACACACACACACACACACACACATATATATATATATATATATATATATATATATATATATATATATATATATATACATTGCCATGTGTAGATGTAATACATTTAAAGGAGATGTTTAAAAGACAAAAATATCTTCCCAAAGTGTGAGCAGCAAGGCAAGACGAGATTCAACAACGGCCCTGTTTATTAAAACCTGTCATCACTCAACTATCACCAGCATTTTGAAAGTAAACCAAGCATCACCGAGAGCGCCTGCCGTGATAAGGGAACTGTCCTGCTTTGACCAAGAGATCATCGTCTTAACTAGTGGAGTCAGCATATTTTGAGAAACCGAGCCTGAGGGAAATCCTTGTCTAGGTTATATGTCATCATGGAAGGACACGTGCTGCCCTTTTGTTACGACTTAACACGTGGTCCAAATTGCATCAGAAATTTCTTCTACAAGCTTCCATGGCGTGATCGAAGTGGGCGTTTTTGAGGAAGCCAATAGAGATGCAGAATTGTTTAAAAGAACGCCTTCTAACTCCGCCCATACATGGGTATATAAACTTCAAGAAGAGATTGTTCAAGAGAGATAGGACCGGACATAAGACAATAGAAGAACTATGTCCGAAGCAGTTAACATCCAAGTCCTGGCAAGATAAGAAACAGAGAAGACCAGAAGTCTGATAGAGCCAGATTCTAACCTTCCCTTCATGTAACAAAAGCCTATCTCCAAAAGATTCCGCTATGGCCGAGAAGAAGAGACAAATTAAAGCAGCCAGCCCTCCCTGCTTGTGACAAGAAGTAGCCAACACTGCCTGCAGCCTGCCTTCGTTCAACAGTATCATCGAATCCTTGGAAGAAGACCTCTGATATCCCTTCTTGATGCCACCCTTTTTGTGACGTCTTCGAATTCGGTCATTGTGCCAGGTTCATCTGATCTTCAGCCGCCCTCCTGAAACGTTCTCAAGCCGTACTTTAACAGTATCATCGAATTCTTGGAAGAAGACCTCTGATGTCCCATCTTGATGCCACCCTTTTTTGTGACGTCTTCGAATCCGGTCATCATGCCAGTTTCATCTGAACTTCAGCCGCCCTTCTGCAACGTTCTCAAGCCTGAAGTCTCCGTACCAGTATCGTCACAGCAGCTGCAGAAAACTATTCCTTAAGTATTTCTACTTTACTGACTGTTTCCCTTTTCTGTTGGTGTTTGATTGTTTTGATTTGTCAGTTAAAGTAACCGAAGAAGTAACATTAGTTTTCATTGTAGGTTTGTGAATAAACGTGTTGTGTTTTCTCATGTGTTTCTTTTTATATTCATTTCCCATATTTCAATCGGTGTTGTTGATATTTATTTTACCTATTAAAAGAACCTGTAACGATTCTAAGATCGTAATATATGTATATATATATATATATATATATATATATATATATATATATATATATAATTATATATGTATATATATATATGTATATGTATATGTATATATATATATATATATATATATATATATATATATATATATATATATATATATATATATATATGTGTGTGTGTGTGTGTGCGTGTGTGTGTGTGTGTGTGTGTATCTTGGGGTTTTCATCTTTATATTTCAAAGAATCTAAAGTTTTACTTCATTAACTTTGGTTAATTAGTTTCAGGGTTCAAAAATATTTTTGTATCGAAATTTTAAGAATTTACGTCAGTGCTTTCGCGATTTGCTTATCAAAACTCCGAATTCCTTTTGGACATTTTCAATATCTTTTCTCTCTCCTTTCTTGTAGACGGTATCGTAAGTGACGCCACTGAGTGGCACACGTGACCATAATTGCTGGAAAGTATAACGGTACCTTTTTTTAAACCATATTTTCTTTCCAAAAATATCGTCATTATTCTGATAGCGGAGCTTGTTTACTTCTCTGACGGTATTAATGTACAAAAATCAACAGGGACAGTAAGGCTGTGACTATTTCAAATTCTTAATGAATAAAAAGGAACACATGATTGAGAACTTAGTTCGAGTTTCAATGATAATGTTCAATGATATCCTGAAGCAAGAGACAAAAACGATTGGTAAGTTTAGCTTGTTATTTTACCTACATAGTCAGGGAGCCAAAGACCATTTTGTACGAAACCTGACACGGTGTGTTGTAAAAGGTTTTGGGGTATTTTTGGAAAATGCAGACCTTCAAGAACACCATCTAGATGCACAACCTTGCAAACGAACTGCTGGATTCGAATAGTAGGCCTTTGAAACAGAGTGCTTCAAATGGTCGAATTTCCGAAAATGTTAATTTCCGTTGTATATAATGTCGGATTATTTTTGTTTGTAATAAGTTTACTCAAGTTATTTACCTTGCATTTTCTTCATTATGATGTTTATTATTATTGTTATTATAATTATTGTTATTATTATTATAATACCATGGTCTTCCTCACTCTTTGGTTAGAGTTTTCTTGCTTGAGGGTACATTCGGGCACACTATTCTATTTCATTTCTCTTCCGCTGGTTTTAATAAAGTATTTATAGCTTCTATAAGAAATATCTATTTTAATGTTGTTACTGTTCTTAAATATTTTGGTGATGCACTTGAAAAACTTCATAATTTGGAGAAAATTCAGTACAACTAACTGGAAACAAAGGAGTCTGACCCAAGCAGCCAAAAACTAAGAGAAGCCGATAAATCATGTAAAATGAAAGAACATCTGTCTAATTCAACGGAAGTTTTAGCAGAAGTTGTTTCGGAAAAGGTTCCTAACACATTCTACAACTTCATTGCAAGCCTGATAAGGGATATCCCACTCCAAGTTACCGGCATACAAGAGGGACAAAATGGAGAATCGGTTATTGAGACAATATATGAATGAGTCCTGGTAATATGCCAATAGTTACTGCAGCACATAGTTTGAGATGTGACACCTTTGGCCATGGGGTATTTGTATCACTTTTAAAACCAACACAGAAATAAAGAGCTCATTGCATTGAACAACCAATTGGGACAAGACATCAGTTATGAAAACCTTCAGCGACAACTAACCTCAAAGAGTGCTGAAGTTATTGAACAGACACAAGAAGATGGGGTCTATGTACCAGGTGTGATGTCAAAAGACAGAAAAATACTGCAAGTTTTTGTGATGGATAACTTGGATTGGCTTAACAAGACCTTGGCAGGTGGGAATTTTCACGCTACAACAACAATTGCAGTGGGGAATGTAAAAGCTCCAAGTACTACAACATGTGCCACTCTCAGCATTCCATACCACAAGCAGGGTGATCTAGCTCTGTCGAAACAAGAAGAAGAACCAATGCCACCATGTTACCTAACAGCAAGCGATTGTAAGAAAGGACGGATGCCAAAAAACACATGTTATGCAGATCTTACGACCAAAAATGAATATGACTTGGCTGCTAATCTCCTATTTATTTGGTGGCTCTGTAGAACACAGTTCTGTTCCCATGATGATATGGAAGATTCCACTTAAGAATTCAACCTCCCGAGCTTCCCACCATTTTGTGCAAGGCTGTATGATCAATAGGAGTCCAGTATAGTTGCTTGTGTACCACTCATACCATCATCACCCACAGACTCCTCTGTTCTGATGGAAGAAATGTCATGCCTTGTCAGAACGTCAACCAAACTTGGCAATGAGTGGACGATTATAGCTTGTGATCAAGCAAGTTACGAGCTGACTAAGGCCATAAAGAAGATAAACCTGAGAAGTTCAGCAAAGAAGTTTTACTTTTGGGTGCATTTCATCAAGCGTACAACTTCATAAAGATAATTGTGGAGATCAAGCATGATAGTGGTATTGAAAATATCCTGGTCAGGGCAGGATTTTGTACAGAAGGCACAGGTAGAAAGATATTTGGCAGCAATGCCGAGTACTATGAAACACCTCATGCTCTCTGATTGATCTAGCAAGAATTCCAAGCCAAGCTTGAACCAGGGAGCGATTCCTATCTAACACATGACATCACCAGCATAACACAGAAACTTTTCGACAACCAGCTAACTGCTCAGGAACAGCTGAACTTGAAAAACAATGCAAATGATCAACTTGCCACCCCGAATGAGCAACTTGTCCAGTTCCAAGATGACCTATCCAAGCGCCCCGCAGGCAATTACTGGCACATCTTCCTAAGAAATTTGTAATATCCTCTTCCGATTTATTTTCAACCAGAGACAAGGAAACTAGGTCAGACCACCGCGTGAGTCTGGTAAAATGCTCCCATAACTAGTTGCCGCTGGACACTATAAATATGTCTCTTGCCCCTTTTTGAGCCAAACATTATGCTACAGCATGGTAGTATATGCATCAATAATCAACCTTCCATATGTATAAATAGTCAAATCTTTGTTAATCTATTAAAGCAATTTCATTTTAGATGATTGTTTTACTCAGTTTAGGTCATAGCCTGATGAGACAAATATGATTCCATCACTTTGTTCAAAGATCAACATTTAGTTTCAGATTTCGAATTAGAAAGCTAGCATATAGAGTAGTGCTTTTATTTACGAGTTTAATTTATTATGAGAGTGAGCTCTCACCCTAAAATGCTCGTATTCTAAAACAACGTTTCCCATAAAAAATAATAGATAGTCTCTTGATAAATTCCACAATTCTTTAGATACACATATACTGTACAGTTATTTGAAAAACACTTTGTAATGGTAATTATTAAAAAGTATATAGGCTAATCATTATCATTAGGGAATAATAAAATTTTATAATCTTCGGTGAAAAATAGAAATAAGTGCCCAAGTATCTCACACTTTACTTTTAGTAAGGTCATGGCTGGCTTGTGGGAGACGAAAGAGGAAGAGGAGGAGAGGATTACTGCTGTCTGAATCTGGTAAAATGTTCCCATAAGTTGTTGCAGCTGAACACTACAAATACGTCTCACCCCACCCACCTTCTCCTTGAGCAATACATTATGCTATAACATCGAAGTATATGCATCAATAATCAACCTTTCATATGTATAAATTAATATATACACAAATATGTTACAATAAAATATCACAATTTTTTTTTTTTTTTTTAAATTTTACCGAAGGGTATGTTCAAACTAAAATTAATTTCATCACCCTTATGGTTGGTCCCCAATGTTGTGCAGTCAGATGTTATTGGACAAGTGTGCTAGAAACCAAAAAACACCTACAACCTTTTACAGCAGTCCATGTCCGTCATACCTCACAGGCTGCCTTGCTAATAAAAGCATCTTTAACAATGAATATGAAAAAATGCAATTCTTAAAGACTGTATGTGATAATCTGTTATCTCTCGAACTTGAGACTTTAGAATCATGATAGATTAAACATTTGAAAATTTTCAGCAACGACGCATAAAACAAAAACATTTTTACGACCTTGATTACTTATTAAGATTATCTTCAGACAGAGTACATATATACAACAACCATATATATGTATATATATATATATATATATATATATATATATATATATATATATATGTGTGTGTGTGTGTGTGTGTGTGTGTGTGTGTCCTTATGTTATTGTATGTCATCCGCAGATATTGCTTAAAGCCTTGCATCAGGCAGAAAATGCCTTGAGTACGGCTCCATAAATAGATCCAATAAATATTATAAATTTGCGTTCAACATTTGTTGTATTTCCACGGTTTGTGAACACACAAACACACACTCATATGCACACGAAGACACAAATACATTAGAAAGTGTGTTCTTATGTGTAATATAACTTTGCTCTCACAAAATCATTCTCAATCTATCTTCTCATATATTCCATTCCTTCTTATTTCCTTCTGATATTTTTCTTTCTGTCTGATGAATTCTGTTTTGTTGTGTCTGAAGAATAGCCACTTAAATAAAGAGGAGAAAGTCTCACAAAACAATTTTCTTCTGTATGTGTTCCTGCGGAGGCCTAACTTCCGGTGAATGGATTCATCTATTCTAATTTTTAGGAGAGAGCCTTACCTTATTGCCTTATTCTATGTTTGGGTTCCCCCAGGTCCCTCAGTGTGAGGCACTTCGTATATCCACCAGAGAGTTGCCAATGCATCTTCCGGTGTATTTTGCATCTACCAGTCTTGGATGGTCTGGGATGGATCTTAGGTATTTATCGAGCTTATTCTTAAACACATTTACGCTCACTCCTGATATGTTTCTTAGATGAGCTGGCAGCGCATTAAATAGTCGCTGCATTATCGATGCTGGTGCTGGTGCGTAGTGGATTAATGTCCTGTGCGCCTTCCTTAGTTTTCCTGGTGTAGTTTTGGGCACTATTAATCTACCTCGGCTTGCTCTTTCTGATATTTTTAGCTCCATGATGTTTTCAGCAATTCCTTCGATTTGCTTCCATGCTTGTATTATCATGTAGCGTTCTCTTCTCCTTTCTAGACTGTATAGTTTTAAAAATTGCAGTCTTTCCCAGTAGTCAAGGTCCTTAACTTCTATTCTAGCAGTATAGGACCTTTGTACACTCTCTATTTGTGCAATATCATTTTGGTAGTGTGGGTACCATATCACATTGTATTACTCGAGTGTACTACGTACATAGTTTTGTAAAGCATAATCATGTGTTCAGCTTTTCTTGTTTTAAATTGTCTGAATGTCATTCCCATTTTTGCTTTACATTTAGCCAACAGTGTTGTTATTTGGTCGTTGCATAACATATTCCTGTTTAACATTACACCAAGGTCTTTAATTGCTTCCTTGTTTGTGATTGTCTCGTTATTAGGTCCCCTGTATGCATATACTATTATTTCTGTTTCCATAATTTATTGATTCGAATTTACCAGAGTTAAATACCATCATATTTATCTCCACCCATTCATATATTTTCTTTAGATCTCTTTGTAGTGAGTTCCTATCTTCATCACAAGTAATTTCTCTATTCATTCTTATGTTATCGGCGAAACTTCTCACTACAGAGTCTTTAACATCAGAGAGAGAGAGAGAGAGAGAGAGAGAGAGAGAGAGAGAGAGAGAGAGAGAGAGAGAGAGAGAGAGAGAGAGCATTCTTTCCAGGTATTTATTTAATTTTACTGAGAAGTTCTGGGAATTCTAGTAGTCCCTTTTTACTGAAAAAACAAGATATCTTAAAGTGGTGGAGAGATTATTTTGAACAGCTCCTAAATGAAGGATATGGAAGACTAGTGAGCGAAAACGGACAACCAAACATGGGTATGGGAATGAGGTTTTCTAGGCAAAAGATGAAAAATGGTAAGACAATAGAACCAGACTTGATCCCAGTGGAAGCATGGAAAATATTAAGATATGAAGGGGTGGATATCCTATATGATCTAATGGTTTAAAAAAAAAGGGGGGGGGGATGACAGAGTATACTGATCAAGAGTGCAGTAACTACTGGGGCATCAAAATGTCGTCCCACATCATGTGATATTGGAAAGAATGGCAGATGACAGAATAAGAGGAGAGGTAAAATAGGAATTAGTGAATGTGATTTATGAAAGGAAGCGGAAGAATGGATGGTATATTTTTACTGAGGACACTGATGGACACATTCAGGCAAAACCAATGGGATTTGCACATGGTGTTCATAGGTCTTGAAAAGGCTTATGACTTATGTCCCAAGACAAGAAGTATGGATGTATCTAAGGAAGAAGACGGTCCTAGCACTTAGTCCATTAATTTTCCATACAGTGATAAACGTTATGACTGAAGATGTTAGAGAGGTAGTGCCACGGAGTATACTGTACGCAGATGATATAATTTTGTGTACCGAGAGAAGGGCGTAACTTGAAATTAAGCTAAAAAGGTGGAGAGGAGAACTGAAAGACAGAGAAATGAGAATAAGCAGGCCCAAGACAGAATACATGTGTTCATCAATGAGGGCGAGGTAGAGAAAGTATAAGGTTAGGTGGAGAAGAAATAAAGAGTAGATAACTTGAAATACATGGCATCCATAATCAGTGTTGGTGGAAGTATTGAAGAAGAAGGAAAACTCCATATGCAGTTGGCCCAGGACAACAGGAGAGTGGGTTCTTGAGACTTTATGACAAGAAAGTGCCAGTAAGACTTGAATGAAAAATTGCACAAGACCGTTGTAAGAACAGCAATCCTCTATGGTACAGAGACTGCAGGCCTAAGAAAAACTAATGAGAAAAAAGAAGAATGTAGTAGAAATGTGAATGCTTAGGTGGATGTCTGTAATAGCAAAAAAGGATACAATTTGAAATGACTAAATAAGATGATCAACAAGGGTTTTGGAAATATCATGGAAAGTGCAGGAAGAAATATTGATATTTTATGGACATCCTGTAAGGAGAGAGGAGGATCTTGTGGTTAGGCATACTATGGAAATGGAATTTCAAACAAGAAGACGAAGGGAAAGACCAAGAAGGAGATGAAGGGACCGTGTAGGGGAAGATATGATAGAGAAGACAATTAATGAAGCAGAGGCATAGGTAAGAAAAATATGGAAAATGCTCATTCGAAACGGCGACCCCATATTGAAATGGGAAGAAGCCGAAGAAGATACAAACGAAAAGGATTTGTCATATTCCAATTACTCAAAAAAGAAATAATAAATTTTCCTTTTATTAAGTTTTTACAGTGTTCTGTTATAGTTTTTTTATAGAAGAAAATATCTTTTAATCTTTTTTTAATGTCTGTTCTGTAAATTCCAATTAAAATATATTCATTTTAGAGCAAGAGCATTCTCTCTTCCTTTGTATCAATTTATGAATTTTTCTCAACAACTTTGACGTTCCAAACATAATATTCAAAATGTAAAAAAGCTTACATTTGATTAACAAATTTCCACGATCCCTACATCCTATCTGGCTTTATTTTCCGATTTGCAAATATTATTTCTCTGATGAATTCTAAATGGAATAGCTGGAAACCCTGTCACAACAGTGCACCAGCCAAAATGAGTTTTGCATTGAATAGCAGCAACGACATAAGCTGCGGTCACGTGGCCTAACTATACGGCCGACTCAATTTCATTGCAATCGGGTAGTTATATCCACCCCCACCCCCAAGCCCCCATTACTCCATTTCCACTCCCCCCCCCTACACAAAAAAGGTAAACTTAAATAATACGTTCTCTGGTTAAATTTATATCTTATTATGCATGATATAAAGCACAAAATGAAATATTAAAAAAATTTACATTGTGATGATTTGCAGAAAACACGCACACACACACACACACACACACACATATATATATATATATATATATATATATATATATATATATATATATATTTATATATATATATATATATATATATATATATATGCAATACCAGATTTATATATAGTGTTTCTCAACTCCACTAGCAGATGGCTCTCACCTTTCCTCGGAAAGTGGCGTCAAGATAGTCACTGGGGACGTTAGTCAATATTTCTAATCGAGCGCAAAATCTGAAAGAGACTCAACTCAGCCCGGTGGAAATACTTCTCCCAAAGGCTTTCAGCGGTCACTGCTCCGTTTACCCCGAGAGCTATTACTGTCCGGAATTGAAATACAATTTCCTCCCAAATGAGTTTTGCGAGCTGGCAGGATCCAGGAATAATACAACGCCCCTGCAAGACGGGATTGGAGTTGTAGGACTCAAGGAATAATACAACGCACTTGCAGAACTGGAATAGAACTTTGGAACGACATCATCTTTAAAGCTTTACGAGAAGATTGACCAGATGGGATTTTGGATGATTCCCAATGGCAGAGGATCTCTTGGTCATAAAAGTGAGGTCGAATTGAAATCCTATTTCTCATCTAGAACAATTCTAGTTTTTGTGGCCAAACTCGCAGCAAATGTTTTTTATGCTGAACAGGCTTACATAAGTCCTTTTATAGCTTATAAATCAAATATCTGTTATAATGTTGTTAATGTTTTTAGAATATTCTTTTTGTTTTATTTTCATTAATTCTTTTATCCTTTATTTCTTTCCTTATTTCCTGTCCTCGCTGGGTTATTTTTCCCTGTTGGAGCCCTTGGGCTTGTAGCATCTTGCTTTAAAAACTAGGGTTGTAGCTTAGCTGGTAATAATAGCTAAGAGAGAGAGAGAGAGAGAGAGAGAGAGAGAGAGAGAGAGAGAGAGAGAGAGAGAGAGAGTCTTTATATATGTATATATGTCTGTATATATATATATATATATATATATATATATATATATATATATATATATATATATATACATATATATATATGTGTGTGTGTGTGTGTGTGTGTGTGTGTATACATATGCGTATTTTTCATTGTATAATGCTTTAGTAAGACTAAGATTTTGACACTTAGCTTAATATTGGTAGGACCATATGATCAAATACTTTTCTTTTTAAAGAGAGTGTCATTTTACATTTTACAATCTCTATTTGTTTACTAAAATCTATCCAATCCATGTTTATCATTCTATTAATTTCGTACTCATGTCTTGGGGATATGTTTGCTGTCTTTCGTAAGTAGATAAGTACGTATATTCATTAACACTCTCTAGAGGTTCTTTCATAACCCTTATTCGTAGTCTATCTGCTTTTTCATTGAACAATATATTAGATTTACTCATATTCATTTACAGTTCTACATTTCAGCTTTCTCTCTTCAAAACTTATGTCATATTTTACAATTCCTCCCATGACTCACTAAATAGAACTAGGTCATCTGCAAATCTTAAGATGTTCTTCCCCATTAATGTTAATTCTCATATTTTCTCAATGTAAATTCTTAAAATCTTCATCAAGTCATGTTGTGAATAATTTAGGAGAGATGGGTCTCCCTGTCTAACTCCATTCTTGATCAGAATTTTCTCAGAATCTTTATGTAGTTTTAGGATTGCCATACTTCCCGAATAGATATCTTCAAGCACTCATTGTCTTTGAAGCTCTTTTATTACTGCTGAAGTTTAGGCCGAATCAAAAGCTATTTTATGGTCTACAAATGTCATACATAGTTATTTGTCATAATCTGTTGATTTTCCGTTAGCTGGTTAATCACAGGGATATGGTCAGTTGTTAAATTTCCCGCTTCTAAAGCCTGCTTGCTCTTTTTGGTTGGTTAAAGTCCAGCTGTCTTTCTAATCCACCTAACATGATCTTTGTAAATATTCCATGTACACATCTATAGGCCTACATCTATATGTTTATACATGCTTATTTAAACACATACATGCGCATATATACATACACGTATGTACATGCCCATATACATATACATGCATACCGACATGCACATATGCACAGATACATATAGATACGTTGCTTATATCTTGAATAATAACAAAATATGATTTATAACAAGTTTGAAAGTTATGAAAATTATGCAGAGAAGAAAATAATGAAAGCTTTTGAATGAGTGTTCTTATATAAGAATCACTGCAGACACGGACGGTATCTTGAGAGCTTAAAACATTCATTTGAATTCAAATAATTACTGATATATTTAAAATAAAAAACCTTAGCTGACGTCAAGGAAGTCTTTTAAAGTATAGTGAGTACTCGAAAGGATTTCTTGAGCGAGAGGTTCTTCTTCAGCCTCAGATAGGAAGACAAACCCCAATCCTGGAATGAAGACACACTCCCCAAATTCCCATATCTAAACGAGACACATCAACAATCAAAAGGGAACCGAATCGAATGGTTCAACACAACGACAAAACAACGATCCAAAAGAAAAATATTTAAAGGTAAATCAGAGGCCCTTCCCTAAGGCAGACGCTTACTCACTGGAGACAGTAAATCTAGTCCCCTGCAACACGACCTCCTAACATTCCTTCCTGGTCGATAAATGGAGAACAAGAAGTTGGAGAATTTATCTAAGAACCGGTTTCCCAAACTATTCTAAACCAATTTTTTCGTAAATAAAAAGTACATATTTACGTTTTAATATACTGTATACACACATACATATATATATATATATATATATATATATATATATATATATGTGTGTATATATATGTATATATATATGTATATATATATACATATATATATATATATATATATATATATACATTATATATATATATATATATACATATATATATATATATATATATATATATATATATATATATATATATATATATATATATATATATATACAGTAATACCTTGAGATACGAGCGACCCAACATACGAGAAAATTGAGATACGAGGAGAGTTACGAACAAGTTTCTATTGTGAGATACGAGTAAAAATTTGAGATACGAGGTACATTAGTTCCCTATGAGGCCGCCAGGTGGCCGCGTGTGCGAGAGGCTGATCACGAGGACATCATCACTCGGTCTTTCCCTTCGGACCTCCGTCGCATATAGTTATCTCCGAGCATCGGCCGTATTGTTTGCTTTTTTTATGTGTTTTTTTGCGTGAATCAGTGCAGAATTAGGTGAATAAACAATGGGTCCAAAGCAAGCGAGTGCAAACAAAGGTAGTGAGAAGAAAAAGCATATGATGAGAATGGAGATGAAGCATGAAATAATCGCAAAACATGAGAGTGGTGTAAGTGTGACTGAGCTGGAGCGCCATTACAAGAGGAGTACGTCAACTATATGTACCATCCTCAAGCAGAAGGAGGCTATAAAGAACACTAAGCCTTCCAAAGGAGTAAATATCCTTTCCAAGTTCCGTAGTGATATTCACGACGAGATGGAGAGGCTTCTTTTGATTTGGATAAAGGAATAAAGGAGAAACAGTTGGCGGGAGATAGCGTGACCGAGACTATCATATCCGAGAAGGCCATTCGAATCTATGAGGACTTGAAAGGGAAGCAAGCAGCCGGGAAAGGGGAGACTTCGACGCCAGCGGAAACCCTCAAAGCCAGTTGTGTGGTTTGATAATTATAAGAAAAGGACCGGGATACACTCGGTTGTGAGGCATGGGGAAACAACCTTTGCCTCGGTTATTGCCCAACATGACTTCATCCCCCAACAAGTCTTCAACTGTGATGAAACTGGCCTTTTCTGGAAAAAAGATGTCCAGGAGGACTTTCATCACGGCAGAGGAGAAGAGACTACCGGGCCATAAACCCATGAAGGACTGGTTAACTCTAGCCTTGTGTGCCAATGCCAGCAGTGACTGTAAGGTCAAGCCACTGCTGGTGTACCACTGGGTAAACCCACGTGTTTTCAAGAGCCAAAGGATCTTGAAAGAGAAACTGCAAGTGATGTGGCGCGCTAATGCTAAGGCTTGGGTTACCCGGCATTTCTTCACAGAATGGGTTAATCTGTGCTTTAGTCCAGCAGTCAAAAAATATTTGGCTGAGAAAAACCTGCCATTGAAATGTCTCTTGGTCCTCAACAAAGTCCCTGGTCACCCTCCTGGTCTCGAAGACGACAGTCTTGATGAATTCTGGTTCATCAAGGTCCTTTATCTCCCGCCACACACCCCGCCACTCCTCCAGCCCATGGACCAACAAGTTATTTCCAACTTTAAAAAACTGTACACAAATCATTTGTTCAAGAAATGCTTGGATATCACAGACAGCACCAATTGCACCCTTCGTGAATTTTGGAAAGAACATTTCAACATCGTCTATTGTTTGAAAATTATGGACGATGCATGGCAGGGTGTCAAAAGATGAACTCTTAATTCAGCGTGGAAGAAATTGTGGCCAGCTTCCGTCGCTGAGAGGGACTTTGAAGGGTTTGATACAACAGACCCTGATGACCCCGAACCTGTTGTGATGGATGAAATCGTGTCTCTTGGAAAGTCCATTTGGCTGGAGGTAGACGAGGAAGACGTGAACGATCTTGTCAAGGAGCATCAGGAAGAGCTCACGACACAGGAATTGATCGAGCTCCAGGAGATGACACACTTTGAGGTGTTGCAGGAGCTCAGTAGCGAGGAGGAGGTTTGAAGATGAGGGCCGCCTTTCTACAGCAGAAATCAAAGACATGTTAGCGAAGTGGCAGGAGTTTTCTAATTTTATGGAAAAGAGGCACCCAGACAAGTTGGCGAGTGGTCGTGCGTTACCCTTGTGTGACGACACTTGCGTGTGTCATTTTTGCAACATATTGACGGGGAGACAAAAACAAACATCCTTAGGTAGGTTCCTTTTAAAAAGGCCGTCAAAAAGTGTAGGTGAAAGAGAGGCAAAAAGAGTCAAGCCGGAAGAAGAAGAAAAGTAAAAAAAATGAAAATGAAAACAAAATGTAGAATTAAGTTTAGTGTAACGTAAGATTAACATTTTATTTTTAAGTGTGTGCACAGTAAGCTAATTTCATTTAAGTTAAATTTAAAGTTGAATTTCTTTTAAGTTGAATTTAAAGTTAAGGTTATGTTACGTTGTGTTACAAAAGTGTTGCGTACCAAAGGTGTTGCCGTCAAGTCTCTCCCCTCCCTGTCCTCTCTCCCTCCTCCTCCTCCTCCTCCTCCGCACACACCGCCATCAGTTGCTACTGTCTTCCTTGAAGGTAAGAACTCCATAATAATGTTACATTTCATAACCAGTTGTATAGCCTTTGTTATTTTGTCAGCGTAGGATGTTGATTACAACAATTATAAACACGTTTTTCTTCTGTAATATACTGTTTTTTTCAGAGGGTGGGAATGGATTAAATTGTTTTCAGTTATTCTATATGGAAAAAATTCCACTGAGATACGAGGAAATTGAAATACAAGCTCGGTCCCAGAACGGATTAAACTCATACCTCAATGGGTTACTGTATATATATATATATATATATATATATATATATGTATATATATGTATATATATATATATATATATATATATATATATATATATATATATATATATGCGTGTGTGTGTATATATATGTGTATATATATATATATATATATATATATATATGTGTGTGTGTGTGTGTGTATGTATGTATGTATATATGTATATATATGTATATATAAATATATATATATATATATATATATATGTATATATGTATACATATATATATATATATATATATATATATATATATAGATAGATAGATAGATAGATAGATAATTCGCTTCCACCATAAATTTGATTAATCAATTGGTATTGATGTTAATTAGTAAACTAGCAATTTCTAATGGCGGTATCCTTTGTACTGTATATATCATTTTTATAAGAATTGTATAGATATCGATAAATTCAGCGGAGTACAATACATTCAGTCGTCAATGTCAACAATGGTAAGCTTCAAAAGTAATTCAGGTTAATGTCTAAACATATAAGATATTGATACTCTTATTAATTTGTTTTGCAATATAAAGGTTACAAATAAATGAATAATAAAATAAGGACAACAACGAAAAATACAGTGACAGAAAAAAGCCGGATTTGGTTCATATATTTTCTATTTCCATATTGTACGTACATTTTTTTTTTCATTGAAGCAGTATAGCTACTTATTGTAATTATCACTCAATTCTATGTGAACCTTTTATCGAGTTAAATCAGGTCTGCGAAACTCGTCAGAGCCTTTTCCTTATCGAATAATCAATTGATCATTAACCATCACCTCTATGAAGGTTAAGCAAATCTCCATACGGCACCAATATTCACATCAGTACATCAAATAAATCATATTGAATAACCACCCAGCTCTATTTTCAATTGATGCCACGTGGATAGGGTAATTGGCTTCTTGCAAAGCTTTCTGGTAATCCATTAGCCAAAGGAAGGTAATTAGCGCTCCAATGGAGAGGTCTCTGCTCTCGCCTGCCTTTTGATGCAGAGAGAGACAGCGATTAAAGTTTTCAGAAATGATGATAAGGAACTGAGGAGGGGAATGATGGAAGAAAATTTCAATAAGAATTGGGGGATGTGAAGAAGATTGCAGATGGGGGAGGGGGAAATATATGTTTATTAGGTCCTGTAATGGCACTCATTATCATAATCAATGAAGGCACTTAGGAATATTGGTTGGCTTGATTAGTGAGCATTTGCAACTCACAAGAAAGTCCCAGGTTTTAAATTTCATTGCAATGCGAAGGACATTGACAGCTTCTGGTGAATTTGTTTTAATAATTCCCTGCCACACTTTTTTTTATCTCCGGTCATTTGTTAGATATATGAGCCATGTAAGTATTCTACATTGTGTACATTGTTAGTATTTGTATGACTTTTATTTATTGGATTCTTTAAGTCTTAAGAAGTTTTGTCTGTCTGGTCATTTGATCTATCAGTCCTCTAAAAACTGAGTAGCTTGACGAGAGGGAGAGATCTATTTCCAGTGTTCCTAGAATCTCTGAGATGGATTCCTACCCAAAGGAAATGGCTGACATTGCTTTGTATTCTTCAGCCAGCTACAATTGTATGTGAAGGACAGTTATTCATTTAGGCTACTTTGCGAATGGAAAAAAACACATATTGATAATAGAGTTTGAGAATAAGTTAATAAAAACTAACATACATAAGGGGGTTACAGACATCTGTGTCACATCTCGATGATCTTTGTGAAAGTCATATGCAGAGAGAGAGAGAGAGAGAGAGAGAGAGAGAGAGAGAGAGAGAGAGAGAGAGAGAGAGAGAGAATATTTATAATATTCATATGCATGAAAAATGTTAGAGAATGACAGAAATCAAAGTATCGTTAATTCACCATATTATTTATCATTAGGTTCTACATGATAAACATCAACATTGATTTCCCTATGTGTGTGTGTGTGTGTTTGTGCGTGTGTGTGGAGTTTACCTTTTCCTTTTGACACACTTCTTCCCCTTCTAAATCCTTTCATATACCCATTTAGGACAATTCCGTTCCGTTCCCCTCTTTATCCTTTGATATGTTATGTTTTGTTTTTTGTACATCCTCCATTATTACGTTTTCCCCTCGTTCGTTAGAGCATTGAGTTTCACTTTCTGCTTCCTGTCCTCTGCTTTTCGCTGTCAGCTTGACGTTTTCATCTTCGTTTTTCACGTCCCATTAAATTTTTAAGTTCTAAATTTATCTGTTTTTTCTTTTTTCTTACAGAAGAGGGAGGGGTGTATGGGGGAGTGGAGGGAACCTTTTATTGCACACTCAGTAAGAAACAATCATGTACTTTTATTTTTTAGTGCATCTTTTGGATAAAGATATATGGGATAAACAGTAATATTTATTCAACTTCAAGACATAGGATTTATTTAGAGAAATGTTTGATAATAAAAGCCAATTACACTTAGGCTTTTCTCTCTCTCTCTCTCTCTCTCTCTCTCTCTCTCTCTCTCTCTCTCTCTCTCTCTCTCTCTCTCTTTGTTTTCTTTTCCATAAAGGTGCTACCTCTGGTAGGTGTTGCCATTCGAAGTCTCAGCAAGTTATTTAAGCATTCAGTTACCAGGCCTCTGTCTTTCTATTTATGTGTCTATACACAAACGCGCATATATATATATATATATATATATATATATATATATATATATATATATATATATATATATGTGTGTGTGTGTGTGTATGTGTACAGAGTATATACATATATTTGCATATGCGTATAAATATGTAAATATACTTATATATATATATATATATATATATATATATATATATATATATATATATGTACAGTATGTATATATATACATATATTTATATATATATATATATATATATGTATATATATATATATATATATATATATATATATATATATATTTATATGTATGTATATATATGTATGTATATATGTATATATGTACGTATGTAGATATATACACACCTATATATATATATATATATATATATATATATATATATATATATATATATATATATATATATATATATATATACATACATACATAAACACACACACATATATATATATATATATATATATATATATAAATATATATATATATGTGTGTGTGTGTGTGTGTGTGTGTTTTGTTTTACTATTTCTTTTCCTTCATGCAAGTGGCACCAGAAAGGAGGGATGCTAAACTACTTAATTCATGAAAGGAAAGAGACGATCAAATAACGTTAATCAGATGTCTTCCCTGATTGATTAATTTCATTTGAATACGAGAGGAGAATCGTCCTTGTAGACATTGTACATAAGGTTCTATTTAGATAGTAAAGCGAAATTCTTTAATGAAGTCTAGTGCCAATAATGATGCGAAGAGAAGAAATAATAGAGGTGTTTGCACGCCTCGAGTATTAATGTTACAGTTCCATACAGCTATTTAATCATTCATTCATAACCAATGTTTCATTTACTTCTTTTCATTTTTTTCTTCAAATTGTTTTGTGTAGCAATTCCATCCTGATTTTCTTAATAAAAAACCTAAAAATTTTCTACATCACATAGGCTTCTGCAAACATTTTCATTTCCATAATAGATATCATTGATTATATAAATCTGCAAAACATTAACCTAACAAATGCGTTGCCACATTGGTGGCCACGTAAATGACTACTCACACCGCCTTTTTCGTCCACCGCTTAGCCCTACCCTTTTTACAATGACTGCGAACCTGACTCTTCGACACACGCTGCCTTTATGAAACTGACGCCCTTCGCCACCAGAGAAGCGTTCGCCTAATTCTAGCGGCCGAAGTTCAGATTCCCATCACAGGCGTGACTCTCTCAAGTAGCAATACATTTTTCGATAGGAGATTGTCTTTATGAATTATAGTAATGATATTCTTTTCTAAAAATATACATTATCTTTTCTTGAATATTTAGTTATTTCTTTTTATCATCCTTCCATATCAGACTTCACTTTATACTTCAGAATTTCTCTTTCTCAAGGTTATATTCTTTCTGGAGTACTTTTCTTTCTCATCACCGAATGCGGATATTCCACTCTACAGGACACTTTTATAGATAATACCTCATTTGCGAGTTTTCCACTGCGACTATAGCAACCCAAGGTTTAAAAAGGAAAGTGTCTGTGTGAATGAAATTCTATGCTGCCATGTTGGTTAAAGGGCTGACGAGAGTGGTTCCCGTAATAAAGAGCTATTGCGTCGAAATCTGAGTAGTAATATGAGGTCACTTGCATTGAATGATGTCAGCAAGAATAGAAAATGGAAGGGTTCTTGGAAATGTTGATTCCTCTTAAGATGCCAGAAAATATTTACGTTGACAAGAGAGACATGGTAACTCGACCTGAAATGGCTATATAGTGGGTTGATATTTACTAACACATTGTGTAATACTGTATTTTTAGATAAATATTACTGGAACAATTGGCAAAACTAATATTAAGGTAATAGATAATATGAAGACTGTTAAAAGGTTAACATAATTTTCATTATTTTAGAATGATAGGTAATATTTCCTAATGCAACTATGAGTAGCGCTTATAGATGGTCAGTAGTAACTCACAATTCACTGCAGAATAGAGAGGTGAAAAGCATTAACATGTAGTTGTCGTGAAATACATACATACATACATACATACATACATACATTTATGTGAATAAGTATGAAGCTGTGTGTCTCCCACCTCTGCAACTTTAATGGAAAATAAGGACTCGAATGTGCTGATAGAAAGTCAACGTGCAAACAAAGTGAGAGAGGAACGAATTCTTATATATAATATAGTCCAAGATTTGGAGTTATTTCTATAGTATTATAATCTAAAAGATTTTTTTTTTTTTTTATCTTAGAAGCAGGAATTTTGGTGTCGCTTATTTTACTTTTCTTGCAGTCTTTAAGTTATTGCGTACACTCTTAGGAAAGAGTTTATGGCCACCTTTTTATTTCCTGATTTTCACATACTTCAATTCACGACATAGAAACCTCCGTTAGTCTACTCCAGCTTATATTTTTTTTTTCTCTCCCTAAGAACACTTCATTATTTGCAATCGGTTTAAACCTATTTAGGCGTATCGTTACACAATTTCGGCCTTGATATATCACTAGGCATCGTTACTTGAAATAGTTTATTACAACATTTTAGCTCTAGACTGTATATACCTCCAAATTTGTATAAGCAGTCTGGTCTTTGGTACATATAAAACAATCAATTATTAAGTACACTTACAATTTACAATTTAGAACCGGTTTAAACAATCCTCCCTTTTTGGAAACGAAAATTTCAGCTGAAGGCCATTTGAAGATATCCAGGGTTGAGCTACCTACGTTTTCCATTACTTCATAGGTGTTCATTGCATTCGTGGGAAACCATTGTAATGATATGTTCTACCTTTAAATTATTTTCTCATAATATTTCTTAGACCTTTTAAACTCGTTTTATAAAATTATATATGCACTGTTACCATTACTATGAATATTACAACCATTTAGTTGTCGCTAAATTCCAAAGTAATTAATGCTGCTTGGAAAGAAAAATCTAGTTTAATTTACGGATATCAAGGCTTACCAATGAATAATAAAATAAAAGAGGTTGAAACTCATCCGCCCGGATATTAATCCTCATGTAAAATAGGTGCAATCTGTTGCAGTAACATTGTAGAGAAACTCTGATAATCATTCATCTAAAATTGATTACTAAGATGAACTCTAGCGTAGAATTCGTCAGAATTTAAACAGATATTTAGCGCATTTTAGATGCTTAATTCAACTGGCTTTCTGATCGATGCAGTGCTTAATGCTATATTTCTTTATATAAATGAATATGTGGAGAACTATAAGATCATTATTTGAAGGGATGTAACATGAAACAAAGTTTGCAATAAAACTGGGAATAACCAATATGAGAGGCTGATCATGTTTGATTACCATTCTTTTAAAACCACATAAACAACGTGACTTAAAATAAATGTATATAAAACAGAAGGAACATTGTTAACCTGATTATACTAACTATTCTCTTTTGAAACAAGGACTTATTCAACTACGAGTGATTATTGATAAAATTACAGGACGCAAATAAAGAAACAGTTACTAGTACAATTATGTGCCCTGGTTTACTTCTATGATTGGATGTATTTGTGTTTCCTCGAATAAAAAAAAAATCAAAAGAAATGGGTATATACTTGCTTATATAAACATGAACTGGCGAAAAATATATATGACTACGTATATCTGTTTATTCATATGAGAGAGAGAGAGAGAGAGAGAGAGAGAGAGAGAGAGAGAGAGAGAGAGAGAGAGAGAGAGAGAGAGAGAGAGAGAGTTCTAGGCCCTTTTACAGATTATGTGTTGAAATGTGTCAAACATTTATGAGGATAAATCAGGTCTTTGGATCTGTTACCAAATAATTTTCAAATATAACTGAGAATTAGAATGTCATTTACACTGAGGTTCATAATCCTCACATATATTCCAGTGAGAATCTTCTTAAGATATATATTCACTTAATTCTCTTATCATTATTACAAACATCAACTTTCCCTCAACTCTCAACCAACAGAGCATAAAAATTTCTGTAATTTCATCTTACCCAAGTATACTTATATATATAAATTTATATGGTTTGGGATCCAAATGTTTCCAACAACAAATGTTTCCAGAAATATCAATTGGATGAATGAAAACCGTCTCTTTACGACGGCACATTATTCTTGCTTAGTAGTCATATGAATGTATATTCAAACTTTTGCCGAAAGACTGTGAATATAAAGCATTTTCCATTTCAATCTCCAAATTGAATGGCATTTTAAGTAGCTTTTCTAAAGAAACGTTTTTTTAATTCGGCCATTTACAATCGTTCCAGAAGTAAAGAATTGTACCGTACGTGTTTCATACACTGTATTGGTTTTGATTGTTATCCTGTCACTTGCTTTTCCCTGCAATATCAATAAACAAACCTGTATAAAATTGATAGTTCATGTCTAATGTTGTTTGAATTTTTTTTACGTTTTTGCTCGCAAGTCGTAGTATTTAAACTCGATGTCTGTTCCATAAAGTTTAGTTGCATTCACCTAGCCTCTCAGTAATCCCCTAATTGGCACCTCGTACATTGGTGACCACAGGATTGCCCAGCTTCCTTCCACCTTCCCCTTCACTGCTGTCTTAATTGTTTTCTGATGTCACCACCAACACTGACTCTACCATCAACACCACACCCAGAAACTATGGTCTTTTGCCAGCGGAGAGGTGTTCACCTGGTTTCAGTGTGCTTAAGTCCAGTTTCGCATCAAGAGCGTGACTTAGTCAAGCACCAAAGTAGATTACATTCTCGTGGCGATCCCCGAGGACACTTTCCTGGAAATCTCCCACTGGCTGTGGGAGCAAGGAAACACCCTAATAAGGTACAACGCCCTCAAATCATACCTCCTGAAGCTCTATCAACAACCGTTAGGGAATTAAAACGCCCCGCTCATCCTCAGTGAAATGACCAGTATCATTTGCCTGCAACCTGTCTAAGACATTTCTTCATCGTAAAATATATCTTCCTCGTGTCTTTTGGGTTTGTCACTTATGCAAACCTGTATGCGCTGTCATCCCCGATGTCAATATTCTGCCCATGAAGGACCTGATGACCAAAGTCGATGCCCCTATGGACAGGCACTTCACCACCTTCAAGACCTCCATCAATGCCTCCACTCCGGACAAAGTCAACAACTATTCAATATCGACACAAGCTGGCGTAAATGCAGTAATACACAGACGCCCACCCCATGACGTGCCGGAGCGGCAACAAAACCGCCCACCACCCACAACTCACTTACGCCCCAACCAACGACATCAAAAGCCACTTACTGACGCCCATCAGCTACAGCTATGCTACTACTACTCCAGGTTCGGAACTGCTAGAAAGAATTATTCGAACTGTTGTCAGTGTCCAAAAAACATGGCCTTTGCTTGTCACTAATCTTTTCTTTTAACATGATGCAGGTACAGGCGTGTGAGTTTTTGTAGACACAGGTGCTTGCCTTTCTCTGCCAAGGCCACTAGCAGAGACACGACGTAGTTTGTCTAGATCTGCCAAAGTCCACCTAGTAGCTACCAAGGGCTTGGCAATATTCACCTATAGTTACGAGAGCCTCACATTATCGTTTGGAAGCATCAAATATCACCGGAAGTTTTTTGGTGCTGACATCACATTTACAATCCTTGGTTGGAATTTCTGCTCATATTATCAGCTCCTGGTCGAAGTTGCTCACCAATGGCTAGTTAATGCTGAATCTTGCTCATCAACACCTCTCCAACCAGCCCCCTCTGACCTCACTCTCCACATTAGCACACCTATGGATGCCTACACCCACCTCCCTATATTTTTCCCAGAAGTTTTCCGTCCAGAACTTCTTTAAATCGATTACTGCCAAATAAGGTATTTGTCTCAATAACAAGGTGAAGAAGCCCCAGTATTCTTGAAATCCAGGTGTCTGGAACTGGATCAATAAGAAGCCACAAAACAAAAGTTTGTTTAAATGTAGGGAATGGGCCTTTACCAAAAAGCCTATAGCCCATGGTCGTCACCCTTACACATTGTTCTGAAGAAAGATGGCTCTGTGTGTCTGTGAGGATTACAGGCTGCCTGAACATGCAGACAGAACCGGATCACTATCCCTTTTTAAACATCACCGTCGTGAACTCCTACTTGCACAAAGTGAAGGTTTTCTCCACGCTTGACCTCCTGAAGTGGTATTATCAGGTACCCATGTGCCCAAAAGACAACCCCAAGACTGCCATCAGCACCCCTTTTCGGTATACAATTTTAATTGCTCCTGTTTTGGCCTTCATAATGCAGGAGCCACTTTCACACTTCACATGGACGGCCTCTTAGATGATATCCCCTTCTGTGTATGTTATGTGGACGACATGCTTATGCTCTCTTCCTCCAAAAAGGAACCCCTCTGTCATATCCACATCGTTCTCGACCGCCTACAACAGAACAGCCTAGTAGTCCAGTACGAGAAGTGTACCTTTGGCAACAACGAAATGTCATTCTTAGGACAGCACATCACTCCTGAAGGAGTCCGCCCTCTCTCTGATATGGTAACAGCCATTAAGAACTTCCCCCTGCCCTCGGCCGTCAAAGCACTGCAAGAATTCTTTATCACCGTTTCAAGCCAGCCATCGCCACAACTCCTATCCCCATTTCAAGTCTCCCTCAAGGGCAAGCCAAAAGACCTGAAATGTGTCCCCTTCAAGAAGCGGCCATCTGCAACACAAAGAATGCCCTAACAACCACTGCTGCTCCCACTTTTCCTGTGCCATGTGCACTTTTCCCTCTCTCCACCGATGCCAGCAATGTTGCTTATGGGGCAGTACACCTCTGGTGTACGCCTTCACTTGACAGTCCGACCCCTGGTTCTCTCGTCAACGCCATGGCTTGATACAATTGTACCCTTCCACATTTCCCTGGGAAAAGGAATCATGTTGCGGATGCCCTGTTAAGAATCACATTAGCCGCCATTCTTTTGAGATTGGATTACCACGCCTTGGCTGAAGCCCAACAGAAATATCCAGAGTACCAAGCATGAAGGACATCCTGCACCCACCTCCGTTGGGGTGATGACCCTCGAGGTGACTCAAACGTCACCCTCCTCTGTGATGTCAGTACTGGTAGACCTAGACCGTGGATACCTGCTCCCATGTGCCGACAGGTGTTTGATTTCTTTCTTGGCCTTTCACATCCCACATGCCGTTCTACTGCACAACTACTGAAGACAGACTTCATCTGGCACGGCATTACCAAGGATGCTAAGTATTAGGTTCATACTGTACTTCATGCCAGATCTCAAAAGTTCATCGACACTCCATGGGTTTGCTAATATTCACATCGTTGGGCCCCTACACACACCACAAGGACATCATTACCTGTTTACTGTCATTAACCGCTCCACTCCTTGGAATGAGGGCATTCTCATGGAAACTGCAATGTCTGCCTCATGTAAATCTGCAATGATCTTAGGATGGATAGCAAGATTTGGTATCCCAGAGCATGTTACTTCTGACAGGGGTAGCACTTTCACTTCTCAATTGTGGACATCCCCCTACTTCAGGCAACTGCCTACAACCCTGCTGCCAACAAAATGCTTAAATGTTTTCATCGCACCCTCAAAGCAGCATTGATGTCCCTCTGCAAGGACTCCAACTGGTTTACCCAGCTTCCCTGGGTCCTCCTGTGACTGGAAGTCTCAGCAGTCGAAATGTTGTATGACGACTCGTTGGTTGTCCCTGCTGAATTATTCCCGTCTGCAACCTCCTCCCAAAATCTCCAATGCCTGTGTCACGTTGTGGAAAAATCTACTTCAGGCTGCCAAACCTTCAAGCCTTCAGCTAAGCAACACAAACCGACAGATCTACACTCAGTAATGCATATTCTATTGCGCAATGATACTAGTAAGCCCCCACTAATGAACCCCTTGCACGTGCCCTTACTTTGGGATCTGTCGTACGTCCAGAGCATTCCTGACTAACATGCGTGGCAAAGATGACTGAGTCTTCATTGACTGCCTAAAAGCTGCATATCTCCAGCTAGATAACCCACCTATAGTCCGCCTCAAAAGAGCAAGGTGCCTTATTCCACATGTACGTCATTTTTAGGGAGGGAGCCATTTACCGCACATGCTTCATACACGCTCGTATATTGTAACGGTTTTTATTGTTATCCTATCACTTGCTTTTCCCTGCACTGTTAATAAAACATCTTTGGTAATGATGCTGTTCAGGATTCAAGAACAAATACTTCAAGAAAAAACAGGTCACAGATGTCACATAAATTGAAGTGGATATTACATATGGGAAACTTACTTGAATTTCAGATGCATAAATAACTCGCAACGATAAGTAACAAAAAAAAAAAATATTCTGGAGAAGCTTTATGTATTTCAGAATTAAAGCAAGCCATTCATTTTTAATTTATAGATCCCGCCTATCGTATATTTTTTCCAGTTAAATCATGTCCTCTCCTTTATTACTGCAGATGTGTCAATCGTTTGCCATATTTTTTCCAGTTAAATCATGTCCTCTCCTTTATTACTGCAGATGTGTCAATCGTTTGCCATATTTTTTTTTTCTTAGGCATTGAAGAGAGAAGAAAAGAAGAGAAAATAAAATTAATTTTACAATTATGTTTCTTTTTTTTATTATCATCAGTCATTCGCCTTCTTTTATTTATAAATCGGTGGATTTCGTTAGAAACTTCGTGAAAGTAAAACTACGAATTTTGAAAAATGCACAATTTAATGCACATTAAGATAGTCCTGAATTAATATCTTTTGTTTCATAGTTCAATAAACATTAATATAAAGATTAGATAGCATTTACGTTTTTTATTTTAATTAGAGAAAAGAGGGAAAGACAAGTGTAAGAAAAGGAAATCCAGGAAAACAATTAGTTTATTTCAATATGGATTATATCATTTTACTTACGGTTTCGAAATGTCTGAGAAATTCGCTATCTTTTCTTTTAAACGCTGACTTTCATATATAACTTTCCTTTTCATAAACAATCAAACTTTAAGGATCTGTGTATTTTTTTAAAGGAAAACATCACCTTTTTTTTCCTTTGGATTATTTAGATTTTGATAAATTTCTTCTTGAAATTTGTTTTACATAACCACAAATTTGCAATATAACAGTTTTTCTGTTAATTTATAAACCTTCAATTATACCCTTTTAATTATTTACCTGTATTATGAAAAATTCTTAAAGAAAACTAAAGAAATATGGAAAGTGGAATTGTTGTGAGAAAATAGGTTAACGCAATATATGAATAAAAATATTATCTAATTTTCGGTACTGTTGAATTCGATACAGAAAATCTACTTTTTATACTTATTCTTAGGTGTCAAGAATAATTATCGCACATTTATGCTCTTACTTTATTTTTCAATGAAAAGAAAATGAGAGAGAGAGAGAGAGAGAGAGAGAGAGAGAGAGAGAGAGAGAGAGAGAGAGAGAGAGAGAGAGAGAGAGAGAGAGCAGGGAATCTGATGATACATCTTCTGTGCTTGCTAATATTCTTGTAAAACTTTATTTTTTGCAACTCTCTCTCTCTCTCTCTCTCTCTCTCTCTCTCTCTCTCTCTCTCTCTCTCTCTCTCTCTCTCTCTCTCTCTCTCTCTCTCTTGAATGTACAAGATACAAACATTTGATAATTTCTGCTTCTAGAGGCAGTGTTTGTCTCCTCAGATGTCAATGTTTCTCCTGTCATAGAGAATCTGTTGACACGGGAGAGTATGCTCTCTAAGTTAAAAAAGTTATCCTGAGAATTCTTGCAGTCACAAAATCTCTATAGAATATTTATATAGATTTGCAAAAATATATCAAAGCAACCGAGGCAGTCGTATGTTCATTTTGTATAATGTTATCAGAATAAGCTTTGATTTTATAAGCGATAGGAAAAGAAGCAAATTGTTGATTCACTTATTTTACGGTAAAATTTTGTCAACAAATTTATTCTCTCCTCCTCTTGGTAAACACTTATTGCGCCAAGGAACAGTTTTTCCTATTGTGCTTAATGACTTTGCTTGGTCGGCAATATGAATTGTAATGAAGATTCTGTTGTAGAGCATTGATTTGGTAACAGGTCTCTTTTATCAAAGGCAAATTGGTGAAAACAAGAACCCTCTTATACATTAATACCGGCAGCTGAACGCAACTGCTCAAACAGATTTTGCTTCAACAAATGTTTGGAGAAAATCACAATATTGCTGAGAAATCCGTATAATTTTCTAGAACCGAAAAATGGAATTACCATTTCAAATGAAAGAAAAATCATTAAGGTCATATAATGAAAAACTGTTGTGACAGTGTTATGGTTACAAATGTGGAGATATGTTAAAGTCTATAATTATTAGTGTGGTATAACGATGGCTTATCCGTGATTCTTTATCAAAGTTATTGATAAGGAAAATCAAATTATTTATTTTTCTGGTTACTCTGGCTTTGCAAATAGTACCTTAATAATTAAATGTATGATTGCATTATACGTCTTGAGCGAAAAAACCCATATAATTACATCGTGTCAGAGATAGACTATTATTGACATACCAATTCCTCCCTCATTTTTTTTTTTTTTTATGGAAAAGTTCCAGAAGGGATCTTTTAATTTTTCTGCTCGAAAAGGGCATTTGATTTTGCAATGATAACTTGTGGGTGGCGCTTGAATTTGAGATTGAATTTCTTGGCTAATTGGAGTGGTATATGTCACATGTCGCATAATTGGGTCATTTTGCCTCTAAGTTGGGCCCCCAGCAAGTGTGCATACTCCACCCAGGCATTGGGACCCATTACTATCCGTAAGGTGCTAGGGTCCCCCAAGTTGGGGTTATTTCCGTAATGCATAACCCCATATAGGGGGCCGCATGTGTCCACGTGTACGCGTATGTACGCCACCTGGTGGTGGGTGTGAGAAGCCTGTTCTGTCCCCTCACAGACTGCACCGGTTAGGTGACCCGGGATGCATCGTTCGGTTGCCACTGGGTCGCCATTGTGCCCGTGTCACGATTACCGGGAGTACTGGTGACGACAGACACGCACGTGGCACGTGCTAAAGATTTATCCCAGAGATGCGACCCATGGCATGTGTTAGACGACAGTAGGTCTTATCCCCATTGGAAGTAAAAACGAGATCTCACGACCCATTTTCGAATAAATGGGCTTTGACCATAATTCTTTGTAAACATCGTCAATCATACCCCTATATACGGGCCCCCATGGCTGCACGTGCAAGTGCTAGTGCGACACCTGATGGTGAGTGCTGGAAGCCTGTACTACCCACTTGCTGGCTGCACCGGTTTGGTGCCCCCGGGTCGCACCCGACAGGGGGTTGTCAGTGGTCCGATGACGCAGTTTCCGGCCATCCACGTGCCCACACAGGCTCACGTGGCACGTGAGTTCGAGTTTTGCCTGATATATGGCCTATGCCACGTGGTGGCCGAGGGGTCTGCCTGTAACATCATGGATTTCAAGCAAAATCTATCGACAAAATTTTCAGTAAATCAGATTTAAGTATTTTTAGAAAAAAAAAAAAGTCTCATTGACTTAACATGGGAAATTTCAATTGCGCGTGGCACGTGATTTCAATTTTTCTTAGGGTAGCCACCCATACCGGCATGTGCCCCCGGCCCCAAACCCTGAAATTGTTATGAAGTTTGAACCATAAGTTTTTGCGACCAAATCTCCAACACTGCTTTTTGCCCTTTGGAGATGTAGCTCAGGTTGATTTTCAATAGAAACTCAAATACTAAAGAATATGATTTTACCTATTGAATCTCAACCTTCGGTTATCTAGATCACCAAATAATACAAAAATCTGGTGGATTATTTGACACTTCGATCTTTGTTTTCGGGTTGAGAAGAAATTGAAATACAATTGAACCATTATGGGTTTTGACCAATTTGCGTCAAGAGAGAGAGAGAGAGAGAGAGAGAGAGAGAGAGAGAGAGAGAGAGAAACACAAATTCGTCACATTTAACGTAACAATGATGTTTTATATGTAACCAAATCGGATTAAGCAAAAAAAAAAAAAAGCTATTTAACTTTGAGATCAATCACATAGTTTAATGGGAGCGCGTTGGTTCTTGATGTATTAATACCTTAGCCTCAGTATTGGATGCACTGTGACACACATACCCGACTTCCAAAGAGGACAACGCCGACGTCGAATCACTTAACTACGGTCGTTTCTAGGGAGTCGTCATGTGAAGTGAATCATCGGGAGATAACTTTATTGTCCAGAGTTTGATTAAACTATGGCTGCACTCGGGTCATCCTGAGACCACATACAGATTTTCATATATATATATATATATATATATATATATATATATATATATATATATATATATAAATATATATATATATATATATATATATATATATATATACAAACACACACATACATACATATATATATATATATATATATATATATATATATATATATATATATATATATATAGTACGGATGAGTGGTGGGAAGGAAGGGGGTTGCTTGGGTGGAGCCTGTTTGGGGTGGGAAGTCAAGAAGAGAGCAAAAGTATCTGGTGTGATGAAGTGATTGAGGATATAAGAAGATTTCGTGAAGGAAGAGGTCTTTGATGGAAATTGTTGGGGAAGACGCATCTGGTCAACCGACCTTTAGTTTATGGATGGCTGGTTGGCTAAAGTTCAACGATGCATGTTTTCTGAAAAATCTATAAAAGGCATACAATTTGCAAGTTCTTTGTCCTCCCAATCATCACTTGTTTTGCTATGTTTATATTTGTTTTCTAATTAATTCCATCTTTTTCATGGCAGATAGCAATCTGTAGAACAGGCGATTAAATTCAGTGCTTGTATAAAGACACGTGATAGCCTGTTATGCTGAGATTGTTTTGTGAATGCCTTTGTGCATTTAACCGGTTAAATAGAAGAAGTCTTTTTGATTTTGTTGCCAATTTCGTATTATATTTCTTATTGGTTTAATGATTGCTTTTCCAAATCTGATGTTTGTTTATACTGGGTTCCTGTCAGCTTAATTATATATATTTTCTTATGAATTCATTCCACATCAGACGACTATGTAAAGAAAAATTTATTGGAAGAAATTGCATACCAATTACTGTGAAATACCTTTTGTTTTGACAACGTTTAGAGCAGCCAGATGAACTGTGACCGGATTAATTCACATTAACTGTGTAAATATAAGAGATTTACTCAAAATGGATAAACAGCCTTAAAGTCTCTTGTTTACTAGTTACATATTCTGGAATTAGCGATGCATGATGTGAAGGAGAGGGGAGGAAAATTTCTTTTGAATTTGTAAGTTTGCACTTCTCGGGGTGGAGGGAAGTGACGTCAATGAAGAGGAAAATAATCGCAAATCTATAGGTGAATTGTACTTGAAATTTGGTACAAACAAATACACGTATATATACATACATACATACATACATAAATATATATATATATATATATATATATAT
>NC_090750.1:49922963-49927963 GCF_036898095.1 Palaemon carinicauda | reverse complement strand
CTTTTTTCCAACTGTGGTAGTGTAGCTTAGCTATCAGTAATGATGATCATAATAAAGAAATCCTCTTCCACCAAAGCTCTTCTCATCTTATCATCCCTCACCTCATCTCGCCATATACAACACTTGCCTACACTATTTCAGTCTTATCATCTCTGCAATCTTTAACACACCTGCCATTCTAATGTCATCCTTTTCTAATCTTTTTAGCAGTGTTATTACCATAAT
Source organism: Palaemon carinicauda (assembly GCF_036898095.1). Lineage (NCBI taxonomy): Eukaryota > Metazoa > Arthropoda > Malacostraca > Decapoda > Palaemonidae > Palaemon > Palaemon carinicauda. Next base: position 49,927,738 of record NC_090750.1, on the reverse strand, counting down.
ACCCATAGCCTATTTTTATCTTTTTCTTAACTTCAGCCTTACATACTCCCTCCTAACTTACAGTACGCAAGTACGTATCAGTGACACAGGAGAAATAAAAACGAATCTAAATAACGTCGGAATATAAAAGAATGTTTCCAATTTTATCAAGAATCATATATCATTGTTTCAATATCACTAAATTCATCGTAAAACCCGCAATACAACACACTTTTTGAACATTGATAAGCAATTGATGCGTTTGCAAACAATGTCATACAAATGCATCATGTTATCCGAATGGTCAATAATTGTGTAAATTTGATTAAAATGAGAAGTGAATTAGTTTGTGGTGTAAAGCATTTATGGACGAAGCTTTTTACATTTCTACTGAATAGTTTAATTTTCTATACCGTCTCTATACCGTCTGTATAAGTCTAGGCAATTACTTATCTATTAGTAATTATTTTTATACTACAGAGTTTAGTTCTCTCAACAACAATTTACCTAGGGAAAAATTGTTCGACTAATGCAAAAAAAAAAAAAAAAAAATATAATTCAGAGATAAATATCTTAAAGAGAATTTTGATAACGAATTAGTAGAGATTTTGAACATCTGGTATCAGCTTCAAGTTTACTGAACTGACCAGCGTGTATGATCATGGAGATAAAATAAACAATGAATATGACTATGTAATTTTTAAACAGAAGAAAATAGAAAATGTTGCCCATGGATTAGAGTTCTCTTACTTGGGGGTACACTCTGACACATTATATCATCTAATTTCTCTTTCTCTTGTTTTGTTAAAGTTTTTGTAGTTTATATAGGAAATATTTATTTTTATGCTGTTACTGTACTTGTTTGCTTTCCTCACTGGACTATTTTCCCTGTTGGGGCCCCTGGGCTTGTAACATCCTTTATTCCCAACTAGGATTGTAGCTTAGCAAATACAATGCTGGAAATAAATATATAGCATAGAATATCTACTGGTGATACAACAATATTTACAGGAACTGGTTTTGTTAAATTTTGTTAAAAAATGCAGGTGTCGGGTGGGTGGGGTGTCAGAATTCGCTCTTATTTGGGGAAATCTTAAGGTTTACCTAGTAATTTCTTTCAATATCATCTTATAGAAGCGAAAAAGTAATGTTTGATAAAAAGGAGGACAATTGGAACACAAAATTACCATAGATGAAGAGCATTAATTTGTAATAATAAAGTAGGAATTAAAAAACGGAAACACTTACGTTTAACATAATGTATAATTTACACGATGTACACATGAGTCTGCCAATAAGTTTTTGCGAGGTGGATGTTAGTTATATTAGAGAGACGAGGTGAATGCAACTAAATTTTGCTAAACAAACAACGAGCTTAACCACTTACGAGCAGGAACACCACGAAAGTTTAAACAAACCAAAACATGAGCTAGCAAGCTTACACCGGTTAATCTATTATCAAATGGAGGAAGAAGGAGTGATAAAGCAAAAAGAAATACCGTTACAGTGTACAATCGTGTATGAAACACATGTGGTACAATTCAAAATTGAAATGAAGATAAAAGGAGTAAGCTTTCCCAAGAAGTTAAATTTTCCTTAAAAATATAATAAATGATAGCTCCTTTGGGAAATAATGATTTTTGCTAATTCTTCTAGCCTCGATGTTTCAATATCTTTATGTCCTTTAAACGTATATTAGAGTATATTGAAGATTATTGGACTCCGCCTAAGCTTTCTCGAACTTCATACAGAACTGTGATATATATTTGTTGCTAGTCAATTTGTGGCAGTTTTATTACTAGATTACACATTACACACACAAACACACACACAAATACACGCATACACACATATATATATGTATATAATATTAATATTTATATATATATATACATAGATATATTTATATTTATATATATATATATATATAAATATACATATATATATATATATATATATATATATATATATATATATATATACATATATTTATATATGTATATATATATATATGTGTGTGTATATATATATATATATATATATATATATATATATATATATATACTGTATATATGCAGGTGAGTGTCTGTATTTATAAACATGACACTACTGATAATATAGCTATAAACATCCTGCAGTTCATAAAGGAAATGGTCAATACACAAACGCTCTTCTCCTTTTGAAATAATGCATTAACTCTGGCTTAGATGTTCTTATTGTGTTTTTGAGGGAAAGTGTTTCACTAAAAAAGTGTAGATTTAAATGTCGACACCAACTGAGTTGGTTGATGATATAAGTTTTATATCACCCCAATTCTATTTTTCCTACATTGAGCCCTTGGTTATTTTAGGTCGGGAACAAGTGAGGAAATTATAAAGTTTGTGAAGATAAAGAAGAAAATTAATATGATAGGAAAGATCTACAGAGAAAAATAAATATGAATAGCTGATAAAACGTTTTTAATGTAGAACTTTTTTAATATTTAATCTATTCAAGAATTGAAACTCTTCTCAGATATAGGAGAAAATCTACTTATTTTGGAATAAAAATAAAATAGAATATTTGAATAATTCCTGTTTTCTGATTTAATAAATTCTCTCATTTTTATTTTCATAACAATTTTGTAAAAAAAAAAAAAGATTAATAGAAAGCAATTCTCTTTCATCAAATTTCTTTTCAAAAAAAAAAAAACAAATACGAAAACAGAGAACAAACTGGTAGAAACAAAGTCCTTGAGTCCCGGCCACTTTGCTTCAACGAGACCCAAAGGTTTTCTTTTATAGAAAAAAATGAGGAGCAAACACACCATCTGCCATCGGGAAGAATGGAATGAGCTAAGTTTAAAGGGATGAAGGTAAGAGGGTTAGAAGAAAAAAGTTAGAAGATTTTTATTGATTATTTCTCTTACATTATTTTTCAAAGAGTGAAACTGATTGATCAGTATTCTTGTCTCTTTCTTTTGGTGGAACTTGTGATATTTGAAGATGCTGTCAAAACTATCAGTAGTTACTGAAACAATCTTCCGTGTGAGAAAAGTTTTATTATTTTAATTCATTATAACTTGTTTTTTTTAATTATAAACGACCCAAACTCCTCAATGAAAAAGACAGATAAAGTTTTAAATCGCCAAAGCGACGGAGCAGAATTAGAATTATGTTTGCTGAATATAAACTTTTTTTCCAGAGAAAAATCTGTATGGTGTTCAAAACTGTATGATAACGAATTCTTACCCATTAAACACAATGAATGTATAAGTAAATGCGTCACTACATGCTTTGATATTTACAGTGATTTCCCTTGATGCTTATTTAAAAATATAGGATATAATTCTATGTTCACGTGAAAAGTCTTTTCTTTCTTAAGATGCTAAACACTATACCGCACGTGAATCACACACTCGTACAATGTAACGGTATTTTTACTTTTTGTACGTTGTTATCCCTCACCCCTCGCACTGATAACCTGTTCATGACTACATTTTTCTACATCATTGTGTTTGAATTTTTGTGCCACTTTTCTACATCTTATGGATGCCATCTTAGGGGCCCTCCCCTTCTGTGTATGTTACGTGGACGACATATTTGTGTTTTCTTCCTCCAAAGAGGAACACCACTATCATCTAAGCATCGTGCTCGACCGGCTACAATACAATGGCCTTGCAGTCCAGTGTGATAAGTGTACCTTTGGCGCCAACGAGGTATCGTTCTTAGGGCACCACATCATTCCTGAAGGAGTCCACTTGTTCTCTGAGAAGGTAGCAGCCATTCAGAACTCCCCAACTCTCTTGAACGTCAAAGCACTGCAAGAATTCTTTGGCATTATCAACTATTATCACTGTTTCCTGCCAGCCATTGCATACACTTTTGGCCCCTTCTACGCCTCACTCAATGGCAAGCCAAAAGACCTGAATTGGTGCCCCTTCAAGATGCAGCCTTCTGCAACACAAAGAATGCCCTATCAACTCACATTTCCCCGCACCATAAGCCCCTTTCCTTTTCTTCACCGATGACAATAATGTCACTTTTGGGGCAGTCCTCGAGAGGTTGGTCAATGGCTCCCCAGCCCATTGACCTTCTTCATTAAAAAACTGTCCAAGGCGAAGTCCGGCTACTCTATCTTCGACCACGAATTGCTGGTGGTGCACTTGGCTGTCCGTCACTTTCGCCGCTTCTTGGCAGGTACTCACTTCATCATTCACATGAACCACATTCTTCATGTGCACACCTTCACTCATCAGCCCGATGCCTGGTCTGCCCATCAACTCGACATCTCCCCACTGTGGCTAAATACAATTGTACCCTTCTGCATATCCCCTAGAAAAATGAATCCCATTGCCGATGCCCCGTCAAGAAACATATTGACTGTCATTCACCTGGAATTGGACTACAACGCCTTAGCAGAGGCCCAATGAAAAGATCCGGAGTACCAAGCATGCGGGACATCCTGCACATCCCTCTGTTGGGAAGAAGTGCCTATCGACAACTCCAACAACTCCCTCCTTTGTTACGTCAATACTGGTAGATCTAGCTTCTTCCATACGCCGACAGGTGATTGATTTCATTCATGGCTTTTCACATGAATCACCCCGTTCTACTACACAGGTACTGAAGATGAAGTTTATTTGTTATGTAATTACTAAGGATGCTATTGATTGGGTCAGCGCCTATACTTCATACCAAACCTCAAAAGTACATCGACACACGGATTCAGGAACAGGCACCTTTCCTCAACCTTAGCATCGCTTTGCACACATTCATATTGATGTTGTTGATTGCGTACCTGATATAGGTACGCAA
>NC_090750.1:49875463-49915463 GCF_036898095.1 Palaemon carinicauda | reverse complement strand
AGGATTTGCAGTCCTACTCTCTGTACAGGATTGCTATTGTAAAACTAAGCAAATATAAAATTGTATATCCTAAAATATGAATGTCTGTAGATCCACTACAGAATAGAACGTATAAAAGTTGAATTGTTTCAGCAGAGAAAATATGGTATTTATCCGCTACGTAAAGAAGTCATTATTTCAAGGATTCCTAATAGACATTTTTTTTTCGCTGTGAGTAAAAGATATTAAGAAAGAGATAGATGGTTATTTTAATGTCAGGAACATTCTGGGACAGTCAAAAGAGTACAAGTTTGTTAGCCTAAAGATTGAAATAGTAAAATGAAGTGTGGTAAGAGAACAAGCTGTGATAATTGTAAGTCTGCTGTGTTTTCATTTTATTGGTTATTGGAGTTACCTGTTGCTAAATATGATTTTGTTTATATATATATATATATATATATATATATATATATATATATATATATATATATATATATGAGTGTGAATGTGTGTGTGTTCCCGACCCACCATGTGACACAATTAATTACTTTTAATTCAAATTTCCATAATAAGTCAATATGGATAAAAATCAACTTAATATCGGGTTCAAATAGAAATATATTTCTATCTCATTCTGGGATCAAACCCCTAGTGTTTTCAAGTGGAAGACAAGCTTGCCACCAAACATTCCACCAGAGGTTTTGAAAGAGGTCAAAACCTAAGTGCTAACTGCACTTGGTAACTTGTGTGAATTAGTGATATTTATATATAACAAAAAAAGTTAATTTCACCAAAGTGACAGCGTGCGATTTTTTCAAAAAACATTTTGCCAACAATACCAGTAGTAGGTGTTATTGTGCGCTGCCGTAAGTTCCAACCAGTGTTAACGTTAAAACCTTATATTGGCAAATCCTTCAATTCTATATCAAATAAAAGTTTCTTTAAAAAGCTTACTTGACATCTTTCATTAAGAGATACCATATTCCTGCAAAGAATTCTTCAAATGATGGCCGATAAACATATATCTACTCAACTATAATCGATTATAATCATTCTGAAAGTGTGATAATTATACCTTGGCAACCGACTGATCAAAAGTGAAGCCAATTTCCTGTGTGATATACTGTAGTAGGACAAGAAGCCATATTGCAATCTATTTAAATGACCAAAACATACAACCGATAGATAAAACAAATTAATATAATTCATGTTCCATTCACTCTTCCATAAGTGAACCATTTGAGCAATTTACTCGATGGCCAGTAAAATCTAGTACTTTATGCATTCAATCAGTCACCATCGTCTACCTTGATGATGCTTTTTACTTTTTACTTTACATAAACCATCTGGTCCTTCCATTAATCAATCACCTGACTATAGCTAAAGTAAATGTAACTGACTTCTGACTTTGAATTGCCTAATTGGCTGACGGGTTGCGACTGAAAGATCCGATCATCCATATATGTATGTCTGTCTGTCTGTCTGTTCATTTGATTGTTATTTTTTTTTTACTTTTTTCTATAGACCAGTCTACATTAGATTTCGTTTATATAACAGAGCTGGTATTCAAGAGAAAGTGAAATTAAAAGGAATGATCTGGAATCCAATCTTCTTAGTGAGGTATTTGTGATAATCAAAAATAAAGAAACAAATATATTGATGTTTACAGCTAAAATACTTCTTTGAAATGCTCTAGTGGAGTTCTTCAGCAAACATCAGAATAAAAATCTACCTATGGATAACTGATATTACGCAGAATCTACCAAGTTCTATTATTTTTCATCAGTCTGACTGAACATATTTAGGAGAGTTGAAGATTGGGCCGATTCTTCAAATGGAATATTCCTAATGCCTTTAATTCAACTCAACAAAAAGTTCTACAGTTTTTTTTTCGTCATAATAGGTAGTCTGCCTCCCCCTTCATACCTTATTTCAGAAACTGATATCGCAATGGTTAAGCTTTTGTAGCTTCCATACCATCCCAACACGCCAAGCTCTGGTCTATACTTTTCTTATTAACGATGAAAGATCTTGAATCAAAATTATATAGAAAAATTAAAGGTTCTCTATAATTTATAGATAATGCATGTAGTGCGGCACGGTAAAGGAATCCTCATATGATGGTTTTGCTTTTTTTTCAGCAGCTTCTTCACAACGTTTAAATCTATTTTCTCAATTAACGACAGTCATTGATGTGGCGACTAAAACCCTTAGTCACGGTTTGTATTTTAATGTGAAAACAAAGGGAAATCTTAAAAGCAAAGTATATTGATAAGTTCGAAAGTGCGTGAACAGTAAACACTGATGATTAAATACAAACATGGAGCGTGCACCTGCTTCCACATAGAAGGAGAGAATAAAACATTTTCCGTCTTTACACCATATTTCTTTTATTTATTTTAAATAAACAGATTGGTAAATTTGATAAAACTACAAGTGAATTAAATTTACTGGGCTTAAAAAAATATGATATTTATATCACACAATGGTCTGTTGATAAATTTGCTAACTTTCATCATAGTATATTGGTATAATGAATATTTTTACCTGAAAATAAATATTTTTATAATCTCTATCTAAATTTTATTTGTTTTAAGTTAGAGACCTTAGGTGCAAAATGTTATGGTCTATCTATGAAATGTTTTCAATGAAGAAAAAGAACGGAATAAAAGTGGAATTCTTTTATAACTTTGAACATATATAAAAAATATAGTTAATAAAAAAAACATAATTAGCTAGAAAATCAATTTTCTTGTTACGAATAAAAAGAAGAAAGAATGTAATGCCATGCAAGAGATTTACGCTTATCCATTCATGGCAGGGAGATATGCAGTGTATAACTTCGGACTGTCAACTTGAATAATGTTTTTAGTCATTTTCTTGTCGAATTCAAAAAGAAAAAAAAAATCAGAAGATTATTAGATTTACTAATATCTACACACTGGAATATTTTTTATTCACCTATATTGAACTCATGCCATAATATTTATTATTCGCTTTGACTGAGCCAATTTTGTGGATTAATTCTCTTTTTAATTTATAACAAATTGATTTTAGGAAGTAATTCTCTTTTTGATTTCCGACTAATTATTCTCCATTCAAAACTTCCTCAGTCGTAATAAATAAGAGGTTCTAAGCAACAAATTTTGAACTCATTAGTAAAATCCATGTTATATAACTTCCTTATTTTAATAAAAATCTGTAAATAGTATATAAAAACTTTCTTTTGGATATATATATATATGTATATATATATATATACATATATATATATATATATATATATATATATATATTTATATATATATGTATGTATGTATATGTATATATATATATATATATATATATATATATTTATATGTTTGTGTGTATATGTGTGTGTTCTCACCTATATATATATATATACATATATATATATATATATGTATATATATATATATATATATATATATATATATATATATATACTTCAAGCTGTTGGGGCGAGTGATGTAGTTCCAGATGAACTGGAATCGGACACCAAAGCAATCTTCAAATATGAAACTTCTGAGGGAGCGAGTAAGCTCTACGTCCTATACTGCGTTCCATATTCGAGACCAGTTTTAAAATGTGTGTATTAACTTCTTTGCAACCTTTGAATTTTGAGCTGTATCGGAGAAAGAAGAAAAATGGAATGGATGGGAGTGCAAAATATACTGCATTTCATATAGTCCATGGGAAATAGCCCAAAAAAGGTCATTTGGTCAAACAAATTGCAATATTTTGTTTTATTGCATGAACATGTTATATGGACTCTTAGGAACACCATATCCAAAATGGGACAAATTCGGCCATTTTGAAGTTGTGAAAATCACACTTTTAACGTTTTCGGAGTGTACATTTTTCCATGTTTTCCCGTTTTTCTCCAAAACGGTTCATCGCACGGGTAAGAGGAATAGGTACCAAAAATATAGGAAATTAAATATTGCACATGTTTGTCTCCATATGTATTTACCCTAAAATTGAAAGGTTTTGCGCAAACAAGCCCAGAATTGGAATACACACATTTTGGAGAAACTGGAAAAATCGACTTTGTACTCACATTTACCTAAATATCTCTTAAACTACTAACTTTGCGGTAAAATGTTATAGAAGTGCTCCTTTAGAGTGAAGATTTTTCTTTATTTTGACGTATTTACTTTCCATTATATCTTGATATTTGGCAAAAGAAACACAAACACACAAAGATAGACACAATTTTAATTCATGGAAATCAGATGAAAATCGAAAGTTCAGTAAAACAAATTGCAATAGTTTATTCTATGCACGAATGTGTCATTTGGACTCTTTGGAACACCAGAGTAAAAAAAACTGACATATTCGGCCATTTTGAGTTTGCGTAATTCCGTATTAAAAATGGCGGCCGTTCTCATTGTGTGAATGAAAGTATCGTCTAAAATTTCCACTTTTAAATATATATATATATATATATATATATATATATATATATATATATATATATATATATATATAGAGAGAGAGAGAGAGAGAGAGAGAGAGAGAGAGAGAGAGAGAGAGAGAGAGAGAGAGAGAGAGAGAGAGAGATTACTCAAAAAAAGCATGGAGACCAGGAAATTACTGCAGACATCAGTTTTCACCCGTGACCTCTGTGGGCCCCTGGTTAAAATGAAGGCTGCACTTAATATTTAAAGAAGAAAATTACCTTTGCAATTTACTTGGATTTTACAATGATTGTAATATATACAAGATTAACTAAAATGACAAACATCAAATTATTGATTAGCTCTTGACGGTGTTTGAAAATAACAGAAATAAAAAAAATGCAATCATTGTTGCTCAAAATACATGCACAAACTAAATTAATCATGTTGTGTCTACATCTATTAATATGTTAACACAAGTGCTAGTTTGACACTCCTCACAAAAATCTGTACAATATGACCCGTGTTTTTTTGCATGAGCAGTGCTGAGTGTCACAAAAGCCTTTACATTTGCATCTGATTACTCTCAGCAAGGCATCAGGCGCAGGGCTGTTGTCCATCGTGCAAGGAATTAAGTTTCTTCCATTTCTCTTCCAGCCCCAATCGTCAGGTTTTATATCACTGTTACCTAGCCAGAATTGTGTTTGATAATAAACCCGGAATGAGTGATATTTTGCTGCATTACTAGTAGGGGGTAGGTCTTTCACATCAACACTTCTCAAACTCTTGATGACTTTGCCCTGAAACTTTTTCTTTCTCAGGTCATCAAGAGTTGCACAATCACTGTTAGAGCTGTACATCTGAATAATTGCTCGTTCTCCTGCTATTTTTATTTCCTCGTGAGTTGAGCTGGGAGACAAGAATGGCACAGCACACTCGCAGAGAACACTTTGTTTTTTTTTCAGTACAGCTCCCTCTCCTATTTTGTTTAACCTTGACATGGTGTCACATCCACACAGAGCATGCATAAATGGCAAACACCTGCAGCATTCTTCACCGAGTCGTGCACTAATTTCTCCGATGTTCCAAATGGGATGCTTCACATTGGATTTCTGTGATACCATGAACAGGGGCTGACTGGTGGACTTCATGTGATGACAGAGAAGCACCAAAATGTCAGTATCATCCTCTGCTATAACGTATGTTACCTTGCTAACTGTCATGTTAACTGCCTCTTGCTCTATTAGAAAATCTACATCTCCCTCTGCATGCTTTGTAGATACACCATGCTCCTTCAAAGTTTCAGACAGAAAGTTGATAAATCTCTGTTTGTTTTATGGTTTGCTAGAAATGCCTCCTTAGTTCCAAAGGTAAAGACTTTAGTGCGTGTCAGGTGAACATCTGGGGCAACATTTAAGCCCTTAGCACGCTTTTGATGAGTCACATATTTTGTCGATGCAGTATTGCTATATCCATCGAAGACAACAATAGGATAGCTATTTCTCTTGACAAGAACAACTTATTTGGATACAATATCTTCATATGTTTCTCCCGCAGTCCATTTGATGCGTTGAAGCAAGGATCCACCATCAAAAACAGAACATTCAGCATCAGGGATTGACTCAGCTTGACTTATAGTGGATTTTGCTATGGCATCTGCAAGCTGAGATTTGGTGGCACTTCGAGGAAGTCCATCAGGGTAGTAAAGATACAGCTTAAATTGTTTAGATCCAAGTCAACCATTGGTAAGAAGTGGAAGGATGCTTTTCCTAAATGGCTACCTTGGGTAATGGTCTGCATAAAGCCGGACCATCCTGGCCTGTTGCATCTATAAGGAAAAGAAATCTTTCAAAGGACATCAAGATGTTCTCTGATGTCATCAATGTCAATGGACGATACTGCTTTGTAGTTCAACATGTCTCCCACTTTTCCAAGTTTTCTATACCTTTTTAATGCAATACTTTTTGACTTGGTCTTAAAATATTCTAAATTCCGAATGACTGTTTGAGATGTGGCTACTGGTGGTGTGACTGCACACATCAGACTCATGCCATGATAAGTGTCCTTTCCAGTAATTGTTACTGTATTGTGGTCAACATTATCAGCAATGAAGTGGCAGAAGCTTGTTTCGTGATAACAGAATATTCTGTCATCGGCCATGCAGGCATTAAAAAGTGGAAATTTGAGAAGATACGTCATTTCAAACAGTAAGAACGGCCGCCATTTTTAATATGGAATTATTCAAATTCAAAATGGCCGAATTTGTCATATCATTTACTGTGGTGTTCCAAAGAGTCCAAATGACACATTCGTGCATAGAATAAACTATTTCAATTTGTTTTACTGAACCTTCTATTTTCATCTGTTTTGCATGAATAAAAATTGTGTCTATTTGTGTGTGTGTGTTTATTTTTTTGCAAAATATCAAGATATAATGGAAAAAAAAATATGTCAAAATAAAGACAAATCTTCACTCTAAAGGAGCACTTCTATAACATTTTACCGTAAAGTTAGTAGTTTAAGAGATATTTAGGTAAATGTGAGTACAAAGTCGATTTTTACAGTTTCTCCAAAATGCGTGTATTCCAATTCTAGGCTTGTTTGCGCAAAAACCTTTCAATTTTACGGTAAATACTTATTGAGACAAACATGTGCAGAATTTAATTTTCTATCTTTTTAGTCCCCATACCTCTTACCCGTGCGATGAACCGTTTTGGAGAAAAATGGGAAAACATGGAAAAATGTACCCTCCGAAAACGTTAAAAGTGTGATTTTCACAACTTCAAAATGGCCGAATTTGTCCCATTTTGGATAGGGTGTTCCTAAGAGTCCATATAACATGTTCATGCAATAAAACAAAATATTGCAATTTGTTTGACCTAAAAAGCTATTTCCCATGGACTAATAGTAGAGAAACTGCAGGATCATCGAGACCACAATTTGTCATAAGGAAAGGTGCTGCTCCAAATGGATAGAGTCCGATATCTATGCAAACCAAATTCTAATTTCTGAGGGAGTGTGTAAGCTTCATGAATAAGCCTGCTTTTAACAAGACTTGGCATTCCGGAAGAACTAATCTGCTGCAAAAATTGGAATTGTAAGCTTCATGATATTCTGTGAAGCCTTGTGAAAAAATCTTTTATGTACTGATTCAAAAAATTGTACTTAAATTTTTTATCTTTATATCTAAATTTTCATTTATAATTTTTTTCTAATTGGTTTCGAAGTTTCCATCTATTTTTTATCAAAATACTCACCATCAATGCCTTAATATTCAAGTGTAATTCCTTCACTATGTACTCATGAAGAAGGTTGACGAAATGAATCTAAACACGTATCGACACTAAATGGAGAATCTTATTCTGAAAACTATCTGGAGGACAGTCCGTCTTTTCGTTTTTATGAACGCAGCCAACACATGGCTAATTTATATAATATATATATATATATATATATATATATATATATATGTATATATATATATGTATATATATATATATATATACACACATATATATATATATACATATATATATATATATATATATATATATATATATATATATAGAAAATGCTAACGGTAAGATAATAGAGACCTGATAAGGAGGCAATCACTTTGAAGTTGTGAGGTATGAAGGATATGTTGTTGAGAGCTATTGGAATTTATTATAGCGTCAATTATCTCATATAGGCAAGAGAGTGACTATTTTGGTGTGATATTGGGTGTAAGATGTCATACATTTTCAAATGGTCTATGAAGAAAGCAATATGAGAAAATAATCCACAAATTTAAGTTCTAAGCGGTTATATAAAAGTTATAAACTATGAATGAAGTGCAGGCTGATTCATTTGAAAATTATTATGTAAAGATTGGTGATATGAAAAGAAAATGCAATCTGAGTTAAATTAGTTCATGCAAAAGAAGAGAGTTGAGAGTAAATGTGAACAGGAATAAATATTTGAGGGTAAAATAGAGAAAGGGGAAGAGGGGTAGTTAATGATTATACGGATGAGAGAATGGAATCGGTTGGGTCCTATGAAGTATTTTGAGAGAGAGAGAGAGAGAGAGAGAGAGAGAGAGAGAGAGAGAGAGAGAGAGAGAGAGAGAGAGAGAGGAGTTTATATTCCTTTTATCTAGTAAAATAATAGATTTCGGATTTACCCAATGTTTTGCCTATTCAAATGAAGACCACTAACATAACACGAAGTAAGCACGACTGCTTTAAGTTATTTTCATCTGAATAGTTTTCCCTTGTCTATCATTCAATCCCTATAGAAAATAAAATCCCATATATTAAATTATGATTAACACTTTTTTTTTGTTAGTATGATAACGGAATGATGATACGTATATAGAAGCCTATATATGTAGAATTTTGTGAGTATAATTTAATTTTTACCCTATATATATATATATATATATATATATATATATATATATAATATATATATATATATATATATATATATATATATGGACCGTGCTAGGCGGTATATCTTATCAATCCATGTTTGCCAACGTTTATATGAATATAAGCGGATGAGCAATATGGTGGAGTAATAAGAACTTTGGTTGTCGAGGAAATGCCCCCCTAAGTCTCGATGAAATTACTGGCAGAAGGGTGATGGATTGTGTTTAAGGCGGTAGACAAGATATCTCTTCGGCTTCTACTCACGATGCCTATCGGTTGATCTTACTGGAATCAGTACTGATTGGCAGGGATCACTTGCCTTAGTTAGATAGGCACTGCACATTGAAAGGAACCGGCTATCCTTTATAGAATTCAGCCAATGAATCTTCTATGGATTTGGTAAGTGTATGCCAAGAAAAAAATGGCAAAACGTCCCCTAGTGCCAGGCGTAGCAGGGTGCTAAAGCCAGGCTGACACTTGCACAACTTTTTGCCACGAATTTGTCGTGGCAAGTCGTGACATTTTGTGGCACAAACTGGGAGGTTCCTGCACTCACTGTTCACGACGAGTACACGCATAGTTCACGATGAGTTCACAACAAGTTCAAGAATAGTTCACGAATGCGTGCCCGTTTCTGTTCACATTGACACGAACTGGCACAACGAGTTCACTCATAGTTTGCGCATAGTTTGCACACTTCCCGCCTTGGCACGATGAGTTCATCGCAATGCGGATGGTGTCATGCCGACTTGGCCACGCCATATAAAAACGGGGCTTCTCCAACCCGAGGACATTCTTGGATTGGCCGTGGAGAGACAACAATGCTTACTGTCAGAGAAACCATTGCAAAGAGGAGAAGATACCTGTACCTGGCAGCTGCTCTAGCCATTGTTGGAGAGCAGCAGAAAAGGCTGGCAGAGGAAGAAGAGAAACAAAAGGCAACCCCACCTCGAAGAAAGATACAAAGGAAAGTGTGGGTCAGGGAATTGTTAACCAGAAGGCACGAGTTTGGACAGTATGACAGTCTATTGACTGAACTCCACAAGGAAGATCAAAGTGGCTACAAAAATTACCTCAGAATCACACCTGACCTGTTCCAAGAGATGGTTGAGAAGTTAGCCTCTCACCTGCAGAAGCAGTTCACCTTCATGAAGGAACCGCTTCAAGTTGGACTCAAGCTGGCTGCCACCCTCCGCTTTTTAGCCACTGGAAATTCCTATCAACGTCTGCAGTACAGCTTCAGGGTTGAAGCAAATACCATCTGCAAGTTCATACCCGTGGTGTGTAAAGCCATCATCGTGGTCTACAAGGACGAAGTGCTGTGCTGCCCCAAAACTGAAGAGGACTGGAAGGAAGTTGCTGCCAGGTTCAGCTCCAGATGGAATTACCACAACTGTCTGGGGGTGTGGACGGAGAGCACATCGCCATAAAGAAGCCACGCAATGCTGGCTCTTACTACTACAACTACAAGGGCTTTCACAGCATTGTACTGATGGCAGTGGCAGATGCTGCCTATAAGTTCCTGTATGTAGATGTTGGGGCAGAGGGTGGTGCGTCGGATGGAGGAACATGGAGCAATTGTTCCCTGCATGATGCTGTAGAAGACAACAGAGCTGGAGTGCCTCAACCAGAACCACTCCCTAATGATGACCACCCAGTGCCCTATCACTTCATAGGGGATGACGCCTTTGCTCTCCAAACCTGGATGATGAAACTATTCTCCCATCGGTCACAAGTCCTACGAGAACGCATATATAGCTACAGGTTGTCTCGTGCCTGCCGTGTCGTGGAGAATGCCTTTGGAATTTTAAGTCAAAGGTTCCGTTGCTTCTTGCCGATGATGCAGCAGAACCCCAACACCATCAACCTGGTCACTATGTGTGCCTGTGTCCTGCACAACCTCATCCTCATCAGATACCCACACGCAATTTCAGAAGTGGACTACGAAGATCCGGACACACATGATCTGATCCCTGGTGGATGGAGGACTGACCAACACCTGTAGGGGCTGGTGCCTCTAACCGGCCATCATACCCAGAAGGATGCAAAGGATCAGCGAGACTACCTTTCACATAACTACATGTCCCCTGCTGGTGCTGTCCCTTGGCAAGAAAGAATTGTAGTAGCTCCATGAGCTGCATCCAGAGTTGTTCCATTTTTGGAATAAAAGAAACCTATCTTTTTCGTGTGTATTTTTTGTTGCCCTTAATTGTGTTAAATAAGAAAGCATTTTATTTACATTAAAACAACAGACATCAAATATGTACAAGTATCACAGTCCAATTATTTACAAATATTTACAAGTGTCTTATCTCATCTCAGTCATTGTCCTTGCTGGTATTTTTTTGCCCTTTATTTTTTGGTTTATTTTTCTTTCCTTTTTTTTTTCGTGTTCATTTTCTTTCACTTTATTTTAAGGTTATACAGAAAAATAAGTGTTTTGAAAAAAGAAAGCATTTTATTTACATTAAAACAGCAGACATCAAATATGTACAAGTATCACAGTCCAATTATTTACAAATATTTACAAGTGTCTCATCTCATCTCATTGTCCTTGCTGGTATTTTTTTTTTTTTTGCCCTTTATTTTTTGGTTTATTTTTCTTTCCTTTTCGTTTTGTTTTTTATTTTTTTTCCGTGTTCATTTTCTTTCACTTTATGTTATGGTTATACAGAAAAATAAGTGTTTTGAAATAAGAAATCATTTTATTTACATTAAAACAGCAAACATCCAAATTTTTTTGGTTTATTTTTCTTTCCTTTTTATTTTTTCGTTGCCATTTTCTTTCTCTTTATTTCAAGTTTATAGAAAAAAATAAGTATTTTGAAATAAGAAATAATTTTATTTATATTAAAACAGCAAACATCAAATATGTACAATTATCACAGCCCAATTATTTACAAATATTTACAAGTGTTTTGAAATAAGAAAGAATCTTATTTATATTAAAACAGCAAACATCAAATATGTACAAGTATCACAGTCCAATTATTTACAAATATTTACAAGTGTCACATCTTATCTCAGTCAGTGTCCTTGCTGGTAGTTTTACCGCTGTGTGGGGATGCCTCCTGGACTGGTGGGGTGTTGAGTTCCTTGGAGGTGTAGAGGGGTGAGGGTGACATGCCCTCTCCTAGGTTGCTCTCTACGGACCCCGGGGTCAGGACCGGGAAGCTGAGTGGTGTCAGAGGTGTCTTGAATGTGGCTGACAGCGACGACAATGAAGGTGTTGGTGAAGGAGCCTGGACAAGGGTGGGTGACGATAATCAAGTTGTTGGTGAAGGAACCTGGACAAGGGTGGCTGACGTGGAGGTGGCATCCCTGGTTGCCACTCCGTGTTACGGGGCCAGGAAGACTGGCCTGAATACTGTGGTGACTGGGGCGGCATCCAGGATGGATGACTGGCTGGACGATGCTGCTGCTGCTGCTCTGGCGGTGCTTGCGAGGTTGCTGGTTGAGGTGGACGCCAAAACTGCTGCTGCTGAGGGGGCTGCCAAGGTTGCTGCTGCTGTGGGCCTGACCAGGTCATCATGATTGGTTGTTTGTGTGGCTGCTGGAAGACCTGACGCCACTGCCAGTAGAGGTGTACAAGGTTGAGGCAGTCTATCTGAAATTCATGCCAGTAGTCCTCTGGGATGGCATGCATGTGGCCTTCCAGCAGGCACGAAAAATCGTGAACGATCTTGTGCTGGCCGGTGAACGAGGTCCCCAAGGAATCTCCTTTGGACATGATCTGAAACATACAAACATTGTTACAATTTAGTACAACATTTCAATGCAACATATTGCACATTTTATGTCAAAAACAATGGATGAAACTGGAATACAATCTACATGTAGACATTGGAATTCTCATATTTTTCACTACAGTACTGATGTCCTTGTGGGACACCCAGGTGTCACTGGTTGTGGTGTCTGTTGTTGGGCTGGACCGTTTCCCCTTGTCCTTGTCCTTTCAGGTGCTAGTAGATGCTTGGCTGTGGGAACCTGTGGACCTCACTTCTTCATCGTCTCTGTCGTTGACCGTCACTGCACCTGACTCTGAGCCAGCAAACTGCTCACTGGGGACTGTCTCTCCCCGGACGATGTGTTGTACGAGGAAAGACTATGTCTCCATGATCTGGTCCTCTTGGGCACTCCTTTGGGGCTGGCCATCTCCACTCTTCTTCTCCTTCTTCATAACCTTCCTATCCCTGGTCCTCAAGTTCTCGTAATGCTTCTTGCATTGGGCACCAGTGGCAGGAGGCTCCAGCTGCTCTCCAAGTTGTTCCCACCGGCTGTTCTTGGCTACCACGTTGATTCACTCCTTGTGCTTCTTCTCAAACAGCATGGGGTTCTCCTTCACAAGGTCGGCCAACCTAGTCTCCGCCTCTTCTGTCCAGTGGTAGTCAGGGATTTCTTTCTTCGACATCCGCACCTGCTTCTTCTGCTTCATCTCGTCCTCACTGGATGGCTGTCTCTGGCTTGTATCCTGCTGTGTCTCCGGGATCACGAGATCGAGACTTGATATTGATGAGTGAGGAGAATTATCTCTATCAGCGGTCTCTGCCTCTAGCCTGTTGGCTTCTGGCCTTCTCCTCCTTCCTTTTCTCAGCTTGTTTTTAGGCATGTTGTCTCTGCTGGCGAGCTCTGGAATGGCGAGCAGTGTCCTCGAAGCTCTATATATACCACACAACACCGACACGAGCGCCACTGTCGCGGAGTAGTCGTAAATTAGCGTGAACTGGCGTGAACTAGTCGTGAACTGGTCGTGAACTCCTTGTGCCATGCGCAAACTGTTCATGAAGTGCGTAAACTAGTCGTGAACTGCTCGTGCCATCAATGCGTCAAGTACACGTGACCATGTCAGTGGGAAGGCACGGCCACGCTGCGACGCGCTCATATTCGTGAACATGTCGTCAATTACTCGTGAACTAGACGTGAACTGTTCGTGAACTATTCGTGGCAGTTCGTGACAGTCGTGGAATGGCACGCATTTCCACGCACTGGCATGCATCCTCCAGCATCCTCCTGACGAGTTCACGACGCGTTCACGAACATTTCACGCATAATTCACGAAAATTTTGTTGTGACCAAAATTTTGAACATTTCAAAATTCTCGCCACGACATGCCACGATGTCACGACAGGTTCTCAACGAGTTCACTCCAGTTCACGCATAGTTCATGCCAGTTCACGACTCAAGTCGTGACAATGCGTGCCACAAATTCGTGCAAGTGTCAGGGTACCTTAAGAATCTCCCTGTTTAAAACTACTAAAGCCGAATTGAAAATTGGTAATTGGAATGTTAGAACCATGAATTGGATTGGAAAGTTACAGCAACTGGAGAATGAATTTATGAAATTTAGTTTGGATATCTTGGCCCTAAGTTAAACACGTTGTAAGGAGAACGATAACGAAATCTTAGATCAAGGCAATATAAATATCTACACTGGAAGAACAGATGGAGTTCGAAGAGAAGGGATAATTATGATGATGACACCAGAAGTAGAAAAGGCATTAATGGAATGGAGAGTTGTAAATATTAGATTGTTACTTGCAAAGATTAAATCAAGGCAGTGCAATATGAGTATT
Organism: Palaemon carinicauda; assembly: GCF_036898095.1. Classification (NCBI taxonomy): domain Eukaryota; kingdom Metazoa; phylum Arthropoda; class Malacostraca; order Decapoda; family Palaemonidae; genus Palaemon; species Palaemon carinicauda. The sequence goes on along the minus strand of NC_090750.1, from coordinate 49,901,078 downwards.
ATGTTAGCCATGCACCAACAAATGATGATTCCCCTGAAGAGAGGAAGATTGAATACTATGAACTGCACAGTATAATAGACGATATCCCTGAAAGATATGAAAATTGTGATTGGTAACTTCAATGCTTAGGTTGGAAGGATGATAGTCTTAACGAAGTTGCAAATAAAAATGGAGTACATTTTATAAGTTGTTGTTCAACTAACAATCTTGTTATTAGAGGTACTCTTTTCTAGCCCAAAGACATCTACAAATGTACATGGACTTCACCATGTAGCAATTACAAAAAAAAAAAAAAAAAAAATATATCACATAGCCATCAATAAAGAAGGAAGGTGGACTCTGAGAAATGTAAGAAGCTATAGAGGTACAGATAATGGTAGTGATCACCAGCTCCTCATTGCCACACTGAAATTAAAAGTGATAGCACCCAACAGAAATGTAGATAGAATACCTAGGTTTGATACAGCCAAGTTTCTAGTAGATGAACACAAAGGAACGTTTGAAATTGAATGTAAGAATTGATTTGTAGTCTTAGTGAGTTTAAGAGAGGAAGAGCAGAAAATAAATGAAAAGTGATTGTGATTAAGAACATATATCAGTCAGTTGGCTGTGAGGTTTTGGGACATGTAGTTACAAGGAGAAAACCATGGATATAAAATATACATGGGATACTATAAAAATAAAACAGAGAGAAATTAACTGTTGAAAGTTTCCGAAGAAGAATGAAAATTACAAGGTAGAGCATGCTAAGTATACCAGTAATGATAGTGAGGTCAAAAGAAAAGTAATGAATGACTAGAGAGAGTATTTAGACAAAAAAGTAGAAGAAGCTGACATAGCTATGAATTCAAGGATTGGCTATGGTGGAAGAATTGCTAATAGAATTATAAATGAAATCTCTGCTGAGGCAAAAAGAAAAAGCATATACCCATCAAAAGGAGAGATGCATCTGTTATAACAATAAAAGATGAAGAAAGGCAACCTTGGATGGAACACTTTAGTGAGGTCATGAAGAGGAGATATGAAGGAAGTAATTTGACTGATATACCTGAACACGAGGAAGACGTTGATGTGCCCAAGAATGAATGAAGTTGTGTTTGAAGTCGAAGCTATCATTAAAAAAAAACTAAAGAGATGAAAAACTCCTGGATACAATGGAATAACTGCTGAGATGATTTTGGGCGAAAAAATGAAGTGTCTCCCTAAAACATAACAAGATTATTTTGTAAAATGCGGCGTGATAGGTAAAACCGGATGAATGAGAACTATGAGTGTTGGTGAAAATGGCCAAAAACGAAATTTGACTGATTGCAATAATTATAGAGGCATCACACTTACGTTAGTTATCATGAAAACATATAGTATGCTCATTCAAAAGAGATTTGACAAAGATTGAGGGAAAAGCTAAGAGATGAACAAGCAGGATTTAGAAAAGGTGAAAGATACACTGACCAAATTATAATTTCAAGACATGTGGTACAGCAATATTGAGAATATAGAAATACACTTTTGATGGCTATTGTGGACTATGAGAAAGCCTTTGATATTGTGCACCAGCCAATTTTGTGGAGAGTTATGCGTTATTATGGAGTTCCTCTTAAATATGTAAATTTGATTAAGTCTGTTCATGAGCATAGCAAGTACAAAGTTAACGATAATGGAGTCCTATCAAAGGAATTTCCAGTGAACAGTGGAGTACTCTAAGGGAATGTGCTGTCACCTATGTTTTTTTTACCCTCCACATGGATTTTGTGATGCATAGAACTGTTTGGGATAGCAGAGAAGGATTGAACTTGATTGGTAATAGGAAATTAGCTGACCTAGAGTATACTAATGACGCTGTTCTTAATAGCAAAATGCCACATGACTTGTAAAGCTTGCTTACCAAAATGCAAGAAATATCACATAAGGTTGAGCTTAAGATAAATAGAAGGAAGACAGAGATTATGAGAACGGAATAGGCAATAGAATATGAAATACCATTGTAAGAATGGAATCATTTACATATTTAGGAACTATGATTTCTAATACAGGGTCTTTAGAATATAGTCCTTAGAGGAATTTAGAAGTAACTTATGCTTAGGTATGATTATTGCCAATTGGACTTACGGCAATCTTATAGATATAATAAAACATCAGTTGTTCGATGCTGAACAGAAATCCAAAAATCATATATACGAGTACTTAGTACTTATAATGTTAAATTCTCTTCGCTTTGAAAAAAAAAGAAAGATATATCATACAAAAAGTCGAATGAACTTGATTTCATGAAAATATAAGATATCTCGAGCGTCCTTTCATACAAAACTTGAACAGTAACATATGCTATCCCTATATATTGATTTTATAGATTCTGTCCAAAAATACCATATAAATTTAACGCTGACGACTAAGGTCAGGACTACAATCGACTTCTGTAATAGTTTATTGCTGATGGAAACAAATAATATGGGTTGCATTTGTGGCGATAGCGGGCGATGCCGATCTTCCAATATGACGGAAATGTCGTAAAAGATTTTATTTTCCCATCAGGACATTGGGTCATGGATATGGTCAGGAATTTGGAGGAAGAAATAGAAGTCGTTACATATTCATTAACGTATCTTATCAATGTTTGTAATTCTAATGAAATATAAGTAAAGGCTGATATAGAAAAGACCTATTAAGAGGGCTGTGCTGTAAATAAATTGTATTTAATACAGATACCATTAAGACCAGAGGGAGGCTGACAAAATGGGAAATAATTCGTATGTAATAATTTTTTTTCCTGTTTTTGACTCCAATAAAATAAAAGCTTTCGCATAACGCAGTATTTTTATGGAGTATGTACCTTTTTTCGGTACATGAAAATTATCACAATTTCCAAAACAGCATTGATGTATTCTATTGTCAACTGGAAATCACACTAGAAAACTTTATGCTATAAAGCAATTACATCAGATATCAGAACCTTCATGTAGCCAAGACCAGGGACAACTTACTCGTAGGTCAATCACCATTTCTATTTTATTATTTTGTATCCATCACAATTTTTTTTTATTACATTTTCAATTATATGAAATGCACTTTTAAATTAATAGAGTCTGTGTGTTATTTTTTATAATGAGCTTTATATAATTTCATACTAGGTTTAATCTAAACACTTAATCTTTAAATTTCGTTATGGCAAAATTGTAAATGTTACATTTGATGAAAATACTCAAATAGACATTATCAATAGTGATTGAAAGAGTAGAACTATGTGGAAATAAATATTCTAATTTGTAAGAGGAAATAAATCTCTTTTTTTTTTTTTTTACAAAGAATGTCTAAAATAAACTAATTATGTTTGAGAGAAATCGTGAACTAATATTACTTTGCTCACATGTGGTTAGTATTTACAAAGCACAATGGCATTTAAATAACTAAAGAGGTGGATTAGAATCTGTTCTCTAGAGAGAAGAAACAGATTCAGCTTTATCGGGTCTCTCTTTGGGCAGTTCAAATGGAAGGACGGACCATCTAAAAACTCTAATGTGTTTACACAGGGGATGTTAGCAGGTGAGTATAGACGTATGCTATCTGATACTCCTGAGAATTATGCAATGGAATATTATAAAGCATTACGCAATCTGACAGCGTTTGAATCTTCTAAGATAATTCCTTGTGCGATTTTACAAAAATGTCTGGCTACACTCTCATACCTCTGTTAGTCCCACGCACTTTATACAATGGGAAAGCAACCGTCAGTGAATTAGGTGTAGTTATTGAATTTAACTGTACATCCGCTTTTATGCAAATCACCAAAAACATAATCTTAATTGAATTTATATATTTGCTAAGGTTTCATTACCTTAGGAAAGAATAGGAATGATGATCAATGATGAGTCACCTTGGTTGCATTAGATACCTTATGAATAGACTTCAAGAAGTAATTGGGTTAGATTTTGCTGGGAATGAATCCTGAAAGACAAGGCCTAACCTAGGGCTATATCGGGACATATACTGACTTATGGAGTACTGAATCAAGTAATTCTGTGTGAAGCATATCATTTTATGTCACAGGGATACAGAGTTTAATTTGAAGGCATTCAGTAAAAGAGAAAATTTTCACCGAAATCTCGAAGGGGCAGAAAGGATATACAGTGGTCATCCTGCGGGTGATATCAAAGCCAAAGAGTTGTGCAAATATGACGTCTTCAAGAAAATAAGCCAGGCTCTGCAAAAGCATACATCAAGAATCGCTGAGTTTGCTATGGGTTAACTGTCAATAATCGAGTTACTTTTCCAATTTCTGAAGGCAAAACGAACAGGTGATTTTGATCTTCACTTGGCCTGACTGCAGAATATGTTGCCGTACCTAGTTGATGCAGAATATTCACACTATACAAAGTAAACCCATGTATACCTGACAAACATGTTCAGGTTGGAGTTGACAAACCCGGTTGTTCTTCATCAGTTTTGGTCTGGGAAATTTGTCATTAAACAGGTTTTAATGTGGACTCTGAAGACGGCTGGTGGATTGATTAGGGGTCGTAAAATAGAGAAAGTCCAGGAGACATGGTAGTTGTTAGCTATGCCGGCATGCGAATCAGTAAATTAGAGCATACAAAGTCTAACAGGGGCCCATTATTACACCTGCAAACAACACAAAGAGATGTCTGAGTCGAGAAAAACATGGGACTATGACGACACCTACCTGATTTCAAGAATCTTTTAAGATCGAAATCAAATTATCCAATCGGACAACCTAGGAAGCTTAGTAATTGGAGTTGTAAAACACAGTCCAGAAAATCCACATAAGTACAAAAAGTTGGTTCCACCATTCTATAGAAGAGGTCCAGCCAGAATTTGTTCAAGTATTCATTTAAGAAGGATGAAACCGTCGAAATACTGTGCTATTGCCATGCAAGCAGATTCACAACTACTGTTTCAGAGGCTACCACTAGTAGCCATCAGTGTACCAAACAGAGGCCTGAAGGGACTGTTCAAGCACGAATTCACTAGCTCTCCTGCATCCCAGTTTGATGCTTATGGTATCATGCGAGAAGCAAATGAGCCATAACTTTCCACCGCAATACGATACTGTGCCCTCACAGCAGTTAGAGGTGGCGCACCAAAGCACAAGTTTTACTACTATGTACTAGATAGCTGATCACTACTTTCCAGAATTCCTTTGAAGAAAGACACCACTTATGAGGAAATCTATGATCATTATGTCAACCATGTCAAACAACAGTACAAGAACGCCATGGTAGCATTTTAAGTTTATACCCATGACCGCTCTACCATAGACGTTACCCATCACAAGAGAACGAAGGGAGATGTTGGTGTACTACTTTTTATATCCTAAAATGTAACTGACTATAAAAAAATAATACTTTCTAGACAATGCTCAGAACAAACGGTGCTTTATATACTTAATGATGGGAAAAAAATTAGTAAAAATGGCAACAAAGCCCTAAGCAAAGACGGCGATATTGATGTATTGGTTGCAAAAACTGCTGCAATGTGTTCAGCATCTGCTTGTATCTATCTGATAGAAAAAGATACAGATATTCTTGTACTGTTGTGTTTTCTATTGCAGTGATGTTAGCAAGGGGATCGTCCTCAGGTTAAAACGCAAGTCTGTAGAGAAGGAGGTGAAGAAGAAAGTCTCGGGCATTGTTTAGTGTCTTGCTAGTGATCCATGCCATTGGATGTCTGCAATATAACATGCAGATTGTTTGGGTTAATGTAAGGAGCGCCCGTGAAGGATTTATAAAATCGCTAGTTTGGGTTCTTTTCCTTGTCTAAATCTGCACTGCTTCAACCCACCATCTTTTTATGAACCTTCTCAATCTCTTAGTCAAAACCATCTCATACACTTTTGTGGTATTCAACGTAATGTTATACCCTTATTTCTCTACAGCCTGGTCTGGTGCCTTTAACTTGATTCAACGGGAAAAATCCTTTCTCTTTTCCACTCCTTCGAAACCTTTTCCAAATCCAGACCTACAAGCTATGCATGGTCAGCCAGTGAACAATGATAAGACATCTACAGTATAGTGCTGCTCCCACTTGCAATCCCATCATATATTATACCCTGAAGATTTATTCCTCTTGTTTTATCAATTTTCATTTTACTTTTTTCACGCTATTGAGGGGTGTTTTGGGTGCTGTTCATATAGTTGATTATTGACACAGACAGGGAGATGGAAAGATATGTGAATGATTAGATTAATAGATAAATACACGCTAATATATCTATAACTATTTACAACTTACAATGGAAATTGTAGCGATTGATCCAGAGATAATTATATTTCTATATCCCTCTTATGTCATTGTCTATAATCTGTGTTTGGAATGAATGGTAAAATAACAAGTTTTATATCCTGTGGAGGATTAATTTTATTTTAATTTATTTTTTTTGTTTTTTGCCAAATCCAGAGAGAGAGAGAGAGAGAGAGAGAGAGAGAGAGAGAGAGAGAGGTAGTTAGTGTATCGATCGTTGGTGGTGAGAAAGACTGTTGGTACAAATGAGATTGTTTGTTTATTTCTTTAGTTAGGTTACGACAGTGGTGAATGTCTTGGGAGAATGCTTATTTTGATTTCGACTGCAGCTAGAGGCTGTTGTGAATGCTGGATTATTATTTTTTTGACCAGCGTGGAAGTGATTTTTATATTCTGAGTAAGTACAGTTTTGTTTATCTTTGCTTGTAGTGATTGTGAATGATAGGAACAATTTATTATTTATCTTTGATTATAGTGCGATAGTTCAGTTAGTTAGGAGTGTTCATAAGTGTTTTTCTTTTTTATATTGGCAGGCCGTGATTCCTCCTTTGGAGAAACCGAATTTAGAAAGCTGATTTGTTGTTGATGACCTGGCCTGTACTTAATATTGTTTGGACTGCTTATTTGATTGCACAACCGTTGATGACCTGGCCTGTATTACGATTTGCTTGGACTGCTTTTTGGATTGATGATGATGATGATGATGATAAGGATGATGATTACTGCTTACAAAATCAGCGAGGCAGTTGTGGCAAATTGTCACGCAGTTTAATATATTAAAGCTGTGATAGTAGTAGTTGTGCCATTAAAGACAGTTGGCTTAGTGAATGACTACGAAGTGTTTTTTTTACGTATCTTGCGGAGTGTTAGTGAACACACGCAATATATATGTTTGGTGATTCGAAGTTAAGGTTGTGGTTAATTTAATTCTAAGTTTTGTTAGGTGTTGTTTTTTGGTTGGTTTATGTGAATGGTATTAAGTTTTTTTCCAGTGTTCAAGTTTATAATTAGTGTTAAGTGATTATTTTGGTTGTGGATGGTTTGTGATAAGTATTCTAATTTTAATAAATATAGTTTTAAGGTTATGGTTGGTTTTTGTGTCCTTTTTGTTCAAGAGTCCAGTTTATGATAAAGTAAGAGGAAAGTATGTGTTGAGGAGACAATTGTCAGTAAGTAAGATTCAAGGGTGTGGGGGTTGTTTTTGCAACATCCCGCCACATTATTTTGGCGCCCGAACAGGGACAGCCGAGGTGGGATTGAAGCTGGACTCTTAGACGAAGGACTGATAGGATAAGATATTAGATATAAGGTTGATGAAAAATGGAGGAGCAGTTGAGGGTTTTGAAGGAGGAATTGCGGCTGAGTAAGGAGCGTGAGGAGAAATTGTTGCAAGAGAATAAGTGGTTAAGGTGTGAGAATGAGGAGATGCATAGGAAACTGAGGGAAATTCAGGGAACTGTAGAGAGAGTGGAAGAGGGTGTTGAGATGAGGATGCGAGAGAATGAAGAACGGACGGAGAAACGAATGGAAGATATGATGGGGCAAGTAATGGGGATGATGAAAACTATAATGGGTGAAGGTGCAGTCGGAGGAGTGTCCTCAGTTTCGGGTAATGGGTTGATAGTGGATGAGAAGGCTAAGGTTAGTGATAATGGGAAAGGAAGTGATAGTAATAGTGATAGTGAGATTGAAGATAAGGGAATTAGGAATAGTAAGGATGAACAAAAATGTAATAGGAAGAATAAGAAAGGTAAAAGTGATGTAAAGAAAGAGAAGAAAAAGTGTCAGGATGATAGCAAGGATGATCGTGAATGGGTGAAAGTGGTAAGTAAGAAAAAGGGTAAGAAGGGAATGGTTAAGGATAGGAATTTAAGTGTGGAAGTGGATTCATTATATTCAAATGAGGAAGAAGGTAACAAGGGAGTAGACAGTGATGATAGCAGTGAGAATGAACGTAATGTGTGTAAGACTGTGTTTATGAGAGAGGTACCTCGGTGTGAAAGGTTCAATGAGCATAGCAGTAGGGATGTATATGATTTTTTCAAGGAGTATGAGAGGTATTGTCAGGATAAGTATGGTGATAGTAAAAGAGTTTGGGCTAGGGAGTTAGGAGAATATTTGACTGGGTATTTGTTGTCGATGTATGGAGTGATAATGAGTGTAGGGGACGTTGATTATGAAAGTGTGAAAAAGAGAATAATTGAGCAGGTAAAACGTATGAAAGGGAGTGTTAAGTATAAGCGTAAGAATGATTTTGATGAAGCACGGATGAATGCAGGAGAAGCGATATCGATGTATGTATGTAGGTTGGAAACATTAGCTAGGAAGAAGTATGGGGATGAAGGTATAAATGAGAATAAGGAGTTAATGAAGAAGTTTTTGGCTACTGTACCCGAGAATGTTGCCGAGTTTGTTAATTTGAAACGGAAGGAGAAAATGAGGTGGACGAAAGAAAGATTGACATGGGATGATATTTTAGAGATAGTTGAGGATTACGAGATGGATAGATGTATGAAAGAAAGTAAATCTGTGAGTGTAAGAACTGGAATGGAGGAAAGTGTGCCAGAATTTGTTAGTTTTAGAGATGCTGTTATGAGAGGACCGATGAGGGTAGCTGATAGTGTAGTAGATAGGAGTGTTAGGGCGAGTAATGTGGGAATACCTGTAAGGACAAATGAAGGGTTTAGGCAAGGGAATCGGGTTTGGAGGGATAGGAGTGTTAGTGCGCATCGAGGTATGTCAGATAGTCGTGTCCGTAATGAAAATTGTTATAGGTGTGGAAAGGAAGGTCATAAGAAGAATGAATGTAGATGGGCTCTAGGTGCTTGTTTTGGATGTGGTGAGGTAGGGCATAGAATTAGTGAGTGCAAGAAAGAGAAAGAGGTTAAGTGTTTTCGGTGTGGTATGACTGGGCATATAGCAAGTGGATGTCGTAGTAATCGTATGAATGTGATTTGTGGTAATTGTGGTAAGGATGGTCATTATGCTAGAATGTGCAAGGAGCCACGGGGTAAGTGTACTGAATGTGGTGCAGATGGGCATGTAGCTAGGGTATGTAGGAAGAAGGGAATAAGTCAGCCAGGATGTTCGGGAAACTAGAGTGTAAGAGGGTTCAGCTGGGTGAGTCCTCCTGTGTGTGTGGAAGGAATAGGATCAATGTTTGTGAGAATGGGATGAGTAATTGGTTGGAAATGAGCAAGTATGAACCTAGTATGCATGAGAAATTAGGGCTGGAAAATAAACAATTAGTGTTAGTTGAATATAGGAAAAAGAGGCGTTTGAAAGTTTTAAGTGAGGAGAAAGTGCAAGGGAAATTTATAGGTATAGGTAAGAATACGAATAAGTATGACAAGGGTGTAAATGTACAAGTGAGTGTGGAGGATAAATGTATTAATACAGATGAAACGTGGCTGAGTATGAATAATACTTATAGTGTGTGTGGCTTTTCGTTAGATGATGTAAAAGAAAAAATGAATAACGCAAGAATGAGAGACAGGAGAATGATAAGTAGGATGAATGAATCTTTTGCTAAAGTTGAAAATGTTTTTGATGAAATGGATGAACTGTTTACAGAAATGAGTGTAATTATAGGGCCAAACGAGAACGAGGTAGATGGGATTGTACATGATATATTAGATGATAGGGATTTAGATAGGAATAGTGTTAATGTAGCGAATGATTATGATAAGGAAGAAGTGAATGAGAGAGTATATGGGGGCCCAGTTACTCGGAGCCGAGGTCCCGTTCCCGACTGCGACTGGGTTATGAAAAAAATTAGGTAAGTGTGAGTTTCTTTTATGAGAATTCGTAACAAAAGAAATGTTGCTTATATATGATTAAGGTTTAAAGGGTTGCTGTAAAATTCGTGAATATTTTTGGATAAAAGTCTTCATTGATTTATCAAGACTGAAATTAACAAAGAAAATAAGATTTAGCTTTTGAATATTTGCGAATATTCCAGCAGTCTGAAATCGTCTTCTAAACCATCAGATTAATTGATTAATCATAACGTAGATGATGTTTGCGTATAAGTATTTATTGGATCGAAATTCGAATGATTTAATCTTATGAGAAAGTATCAGGAAATACTTGGAAAAAGCGATTGATATTATCTGATTTTTTTTTCGAAACCAACGCTTACTTACGATTACTTATAAATTCAAGCTTTAAATACTGAATCGTGAATAAAAAAAAAGTATACTTAATATCTACTTATATACAATCGCCATTCGCTTTTTCCGTTTTGAATTCTATCTTAAATAACATTTAAGTTAAAAAAATAGAGAAAGATAGTTGTGTCAAGAAAGTGAAGGAGGGATAATCCATTTATATCTCCACCAATGATGTTGGTAGGAGGTTATGTTTTTGCACCTGTTTGTCTGAATGTGTGAACAACTTCCTGGCCATAATTTTACTTATAGAGTAGTGAAACTTTCAAGGATTAATTGCTATGTTGAGACATGGAAGGTATTCAATTTCGAAAGTACTAGGTTGAAGGTCAAGGTCAAGGTGGAGCAAAAGGTCAACCTAATTAACCCTAAGGCAATCTGGTTTCCTTGAGTGCTTTTCTAGGTCCTTCTCTTTCGATTCCTGTGGATCGTTGACTATTTTTAGGTAATGAATTTGTTTCCTAAAATTTATACGTAACCAACAAGATAGATAATAACTTTATTATATTTAATTAGAATACCTTGAATTTTTCTTCCTACATTAAAAAAAAAGTAGAAAATATTTTTTTGTGCAATTGTCGTATACAAATGTATACGCTTCAATAAGAAAAAAGATGCAATTGACATTAACTAGGGCAATGACGAAACAAGGAAAAGGAAAGGATATATAAATAATTACAGTCAGAAATGGTCTTCCATAGAAAGTTACTGTGCCATATGAGATCTCACATCAGGTCCTAAACAAACAATTTGTCTATGGGTAAAGGGGTGGGAGTAGGGGGCGGGTTCCTGCCTTCTACATACATTAGATCCTTGCACCGAAATCCCAACAACATCAAGGCTTATGAGAACGTCTTTTTTCTCCTAATATTTAGTTTGTTTTTCTTTCTTTACTCTCAGTTTCCGCTTAATCTCGCCCCCCCCCCCCCCTCCACCATTGGTCTTCCTGCAACTCTCATCGTATTCTTTTTTTTTCATGTTGATGGGAAGAATTATAATAACAAATATCTATATTGTTCATCATTGTCAACGCCATGAAATAACAGTGTATTATTACAATATATATATATATATATATATATATATATATATATATATATATATATATATATATATATATATATACAGTATATATATATGTATATTTATATTTATATATATGAAGCACAATAAGGTGAAACCACTTAAACACAATAGCTTCTGACCGGCCAGGAATCAAATCCTGGTCCAGGAAACTTGTAACAACAGTGACATACCACTAAGCCACAAAGAAAGATAAAAGTCAATGACGATTCTTCTGTACATATGCCTGTCGAATTCAGGTTTTTTATACTTAGAATTGAAATCAACTCATCTTCACAATCGTAGCTAATTGGTATGTTTGTACTTGGCATTTATTTTATGGTAAACTTTGCACATTTAGAAGTGTTTTTTTTTTTTCAGATTCAAATAAGGCACATATATTTTGATACATTAATATATGGATTCTCTTACCGACCTCGGGGTCAGAGCCCCAGGTGAAAACACTCCAAGGCAATAGCTTCTGTAGAATATAGAAATCCACTTTTTATGTCATTTGTGGAATATGAAAAAACTGTTGACAGTGTGCAGCGGCCAATTTTGTGGAGAGTCGTGCGTCATAATGGAGTTCCTCTTAGATATGTAAATTTGATTAAGTGTGTTCATGAGCATAGAAATTGCAAAGTTATTCTTAATGGAGGCCTATCAAATGAATTTCCAGTAAACATTGGAGTACTCCAGGGGAATGTGTTGTCACCTATGTTGTTTATCCTCATGGGTTTTGTAATGTATAGAATAGTTGTCGATCGCGGAGAAGGATTGGATTGGATTGGATTGGTAACAGGAAATTAGTGGACCCAGAGTATGCTGATGATGCTGTCCTTATTACAAAACGACACAGGGCTTTCCAAGATTGCCTACCAGAATGCATGAAATATCACATCAGGTTGGGCTAAAGATAAATAGAAGAAAGACTGAGATGATAAGAATGGATTATGAAAGGGAAGATGCAATATCATTAGAAGGAGAGGGGAATAATGACATGGATTCATTAAAATATTTAAGAACTATGATCTATACAGGATATTTATAATTTGAGTTTAATGAGAGATTGAAAAAGGCAAATCAGACCATGGCTAGGTTCACTAAAATTATGATATTAATTTGTCTGAAAATTCAAATAAAAATCAGGCTAGATATCAGTTTAGTGAGTTTGGTGTTACTGTATGGACATGAGTTGTGGTATGAAAATGAAATAATATCCAACAAGTTTTGTAGTTTTGAGAACAAAGTCCTGCGAAGAATATTGGAAGTTAAATGGTAGGACAGGATTATAAATGAAACTATAAGAGATCACTCAAGTGCCATATGAGAATGAGATCATGGTGAGGGGTAAATGGAGATTATTTGGACATACTCTTCGTACTCCCCAAGAGTGATTAGTTCACCAAATTTTCAACTGGACTTCACAAAAGTTGGTAGCCTACATGGCTGAGGACTATGAAGCGTGAAGTAGGAGATGATGAAAGGATAAATTAATTTAAAAGATCAAGATAGAGACTACGGGAAAAAATCTAACTGAAGTCCTTTGCGTCAATAGAAGTAGGAGGCGATGATGAGGATGGTATATACATATATATATATATATATATATATATATATATATATATATACATATATTATATATTTATATATATATATTATATATATATATATATATATATATATATATATGTATATAATATATAATATATTATATATATATATACAGTATATATATGTATATATATATATATATATATATATATATATATATATACATATATATATATATATATATATATATATATATATATATATATATATATACTTTCTATATTAATTGCACGTAATCAAATTTACTTTTTTTCTAACTGTAACTATAGTGCTACATCCATCATCCAGAGAATTCACGAAACCCAATTATAAAACTCTAATCTCAGTATAAATCTTGAGGAACATTTTCAGTTCGAGCACCGAAAAATTGGTTCCCTTAAATGAGGAAGTATCTTATTCTGCACGCTTAATGGAGATCCTTGATGAATATGATAATGAGATGCAAGACACCAAACTCCGAATTTCTAGAAATAACTGCCGTCCTTTTATTATGAACGTTGCAAGATTTTTATTGCTAGGCCAGATTTCTAATGATGAAATCTTTAGTAATCTATGGGACTACACGAGAACTACAAAGGAAAAGGGCAAATGTCTTGTGAAATTCGTTCTTCGCATTTTACAGATTTAATAGAAAAGGTTTCTTTCCTTGACATACTAAGTAATATATGAATCTATTTCTTACATTTAGTGTGAGCCTAATTTCAATTTTCATTAATGGACTTTCCTTTTTTTTTCTTTTGACATTTCCATTCCAAAAAGTAGTTGTTCGATTTCATACAAGATTTCTTATGAGTAAATGAATTAAAACAGAATAATTAAAAAAGAGCGTAATTATTCAATTTACTTACCAATATAATATACTCGTAGTTCTCAATTGTTAAACACACACCACACACAGAAACTCAGACATACAGATCATCAGCCGTTGCTAGTCCACTGCATGACAAAGGCCTCAGACATATTCTTCCAATCCCGTCTGTTTATGATCTTTCTATGCCAGTTTTTCCCGGAAAATTTGCTTAGCATGTCAATCCGTCGTCTTTTCTTCCTTCCCTTGCCGCTTTCCAGTCTCTAGGGACCCATTATGTTATACTTTTTATCTTTCTATTATCTGTCATTCTCATTATAGGCCTTACCCATGGCTATTTCTTTTTCTTCCTTGTTATTGGAATATCCTCTACTATAGTTTGCTCTCTATCCATGTCGCTCTCTTTCTGTCTGTTAGTGTTATTCCCATCATTATTCTCTCTATAACTCTTTATATTTTTAGGCTTTAGTAAATCTCAGTTTCTGATACTGGTATGCATAACAACTTAATTAATCCAACATGATTAATTATCCTTCTTTCGATTTAGATTCATATATTGGGGAAATACTTACTGTCTGTTCTAAGTATGTATATCTATTACCAATATCTAGAGATTCATTCATAACCTTTATTTGTTTTCTCTTAATTTTCATTGCTCATTATCTTAGTTTTAGTGATATTCATTTACAGTCCTAGTTGTCTGTTTTTTTATTCAAATCTTCTATCATCTTTTGCAGTTCCTCCCATGATAAATTAGATAGAACTATGCTATCTGCAAATCTTAAGCTGCTAAGGTATTTTCCATCATTGTTAGGTACATTTTCCCAATCTAAATTCTTGAACACTTTTTTCTAGTCACGCTATGGATTAGTTATGAGAGATGGTATCTCCCTATCTAACTCCTTTGTCAATCGGAATTTTCTCACTATCTCTATGTACTTCCTATATATATATATATATATATATATATATATATATATATATATATGTATATATTATATATATATATATATATATATATATATATATATATATATATATATATATATATATATATATATATATATATAAGATTCTTCTTCTATTCTTTTTCATTGAAATGCTTTCATTACTGCTGATGTTTTGACAGAATCAAAAGCTTTCTCATACTCTATAAATGGAATACATAGTGGATTTTCATACTCTGTTGACTTTTTCATTTGCTGGTTAATTACATGGATATGGGCAGTTGTTGAATGCCTGTTTCTAAAGCCTAACCGCTGTCTTGGTTGATTAGAGTCGAGCTGCCCTTCTATTTGGTCTAATATGATATTTGTATATTTTCATATATTGCGGAGAGTAAACTTATTAGGTGGTAATTTTCAGGTCTTTTGTGTCCACATTTTGTGGATTGATATAATGATAACCTTTTTGCAAGCTGTAGGTATAGAGCATTCTTGCAGATATTTTGTTTATAGTTCAGGCAGTTTTACTCATATGAAATCTCCTCCATCTACCATTAAATTAAATGTTAAACCATTTTCTCTTCCTATTTCTTCACTTCTACAATTGTTACTTTTGAGTTAAACCATCTTTTCTTGCTATTTCTTCACTTCTATTGTTACTTTTGGTACCAGCTCAGGCGCTTCACTATTTCTTTTGTGCAGTTATTTCTTAAAATACTATTGTATAGCTTTATATAAAAATCCTCTACAATTTTTATCCCTTCATCTCTTTTGTTGATATTTCCATTTTTCCTTTAAAGCAAATATATGTTTGTGTCCTGTTCCAAGTCATCTTTTCATTAACGTTATGCTTTTCCCATTCTTTAGTGTTTCCCCAGTTTTAGTTTGATTATAATCAAGAATGTCTTGGGTTTTTAGTTTGTTTAGTGTTTTGGATAGTTGTGTTAATTTCAATTCATATCTCTTGGATTTTACTCTCACTTCCAATTTTTTTTTTCTTTATCAAATTGTTATGTTTTTTAATAGATTTCCTTCATGTTGCTAGGAAAACTATGTTTATTAAAATCAACATAAAAATTATGTTGATTTTAATAAATCTATATATTCTTTTCTAAATCCCTTTATTTCTTCTTTAATTGTTTCCATTTCATCATGTAGCAGGGTATACCTGTTTTGTATTACTAAGTTAAACTCATCAGATTTTTTTCTCTATTTACTGGAGCGTATATTTTTTTCTCCAATTAGTTTTTCTCCTTGTGCAAACCTTTAACTAAAGTTTACCTAAACAGTTTTTATATCTTACGAAAACGTTATGCATTGAATATTACACCAACTTTAATACAAGATTTGCCTCGAGTTCGAAAGTACACATGCAATTAGAAACCCTAAATTGAGAGTAAATAATAACGGGTTCTCCGTAATCTGAAGAGTTTGATAAACTAAGTTGGAAGAACTTCATTTGCTAAAGTTTGCTTTTCCCATGAACCAAAATACAAGCAACGGTAAACTATTGTAAGGTCTTGTTCTTGTTCAACGGTTCTTTGCTCATTTGGTTATAGATATCTTACCTGTCTTTTCATTCTAACATTGTAATTATTAGGAAAACTTGTCTTAATATGTTTATATAATTTGTGTAAATTCTGGTAATTCTAATTAGAATTAATTTTTTTACTTTCTTTGCTTTTGTTCAACGTAATATGTCTGCCTACAATCTGATAAGATTTAAAAAGACCTCCATTTATATTATTTGCTTAACAGATCTTATTTGAAACTAACCTGTTTTTCTCGTAAGCCATGGATGTTACAGAACTCTAATATGGGGTTGTATGTCATGATATAATTACCATTACGTAACACAGATAATTTAAAATTATAGAAACTTCTAATTATTTTTATAATAGAGTTATTTACACCATCGCCAGAATGACGAGTCACAAGGGTAGACCTAAGCTAGGAAATTGGTAGGTTATAAACTTTCATCATCATCATCATCCTGGTGCCTCATCCCTAAGGACATCGGTAATCATGTCTCGCTTTTCCTCTATATTTCTTGCTCTCATCAACAACCGATCTGCTGATATTCTTCCTCCAGTCATTCTCATATATTCTTATGTAGGGCTTCCTTACGATCTCCTTCCATTGATTTTACCAGTGACAGAAGATGTTCTAATTCTTGTCTTCTCACTATGTGTCCCACAAACTGTATTTGTCTACTTCTCACTGAAGTCAAAAGCTCTCTCCTAACTCCCACCTCTCCATTACCTTCTCATTAGTTTTCATCTCAGGCAATGATGTTTTTAGCATTCTTCTTCAAAACCCCATTTCTGTAGCCTGTAACCTCTTATCGTCTGCTTTCCTCAAGGTCCAAGCCATACAACAGCACAGACAAAACAAAAGAGTTTCACAAACCTCCTTCTTAGATTCATAGATATTTTTGAGTTGGTGACTAATTTTTCGATTTTGCTAAATGCATCTTTTATTATATATCTTCTCTTCTTGGTCTATTTTTTGCAGATTCCATCATTTGTAACAGTGCATCCTAAATAAGTTAAATTATCTGTTTGTTTAGCTATTCCAGCACTGATTCTTATATCTATTCTTGGGGAGATTTCATCTCTAGTAAGAACCATAACTTCTATTTTCTTTATATATATTAGCAAATAAATATATCAGTCATTTATTGATACGATGAATCTGAATGTACTATCATAATTGTCCTTGCTGTGCCCTAGTGAAGGACACACCCTTACACGACATCTGATGTAACTTTAAGGCATGATATATATCGAAATTCATTAACCTTTCGGAAGGTGAGTTTCAAAGAGCTTTTAGTTTTTTTTTCTTTTTTATCTTTCTCTAGTAGCAATATGCGTTTGCTACTTTAAATCGATTATAGTTTATGTTCGACTTTTTATATATAGCATGTTCACTTAGCATCCTGTAATATGAGCACAGCACTAAAAAAAAAAAAAGAAAAAAAAAATTTAATTGGAGAGCAATAAAATTTACTCAATTATAATAAAACATCTGAAACAATATTATAACTTTACTTCGAGACATTTGGAATGAGATTGTTTTGAAATTAATGCATAAGTATAAGAAATAATGATAAGTCTAGAATGGCTAAAAATCAAATAATTTCCAAATGTTTCATATACCTTACTAGTCAAACATTAAAGCCTACCTCATCAAACATGTATCAAAACGTAATTTTTCAAAGTCTTGATCTTACTGGTAACGTTTAATTCAATTGCAGAAAGAAATAATGCAAAATTCTCATCTTATGAACATCAACTTGAGGCAAAGGCTATTTTTATGACAATCAACTTTTTCATTGATTTTTATCTTTCAGTTTTTGAAACATTTTTATTTTTGATTGCTTTGCTAACGCTATTCCTTTTTCTATTCCAAACATTTTCATTTTTTTTTCTGTAAAGTCATGCGAGTTTTTATTTTCCTTTGATCAAACTCAAGCAAGAAAGAGAATATTTTGATTTGTGTTGAAAATTTGTACATTTTATTCATGATGAAAGGGAATAGCTTAGAGCTGAAGAAACGAGGAATATGCAATTTGTTTTACTTATTAATTGGGTTCTAGTGAAATTTACTTTCGTGATAGTAAAAGAATGAAAACAGTAATAGTGTAATATCACAATTTGTTCATAAAAGGCTATCTGGTACATTTCATATCCACGATAATATAAGTTTTACTGAATATATCACTGGGAATTTAATACCAAAAAGAAATATATACAAAGATCTTAGAAAAACAAGAAAATATGGCAATAATTGCAATTTCCCTATCATAATTTAGTGACAGACTGATTCAAATGCAACGTAACCAACAGCATTGGTGCTGTTTTATTTCCTAACCTTCTTGTGAAAATGGGTTTACTTTTATCTTTATATCAGCTTGGAATAACATTGAATAAGTTTATTTTGCTCATGCTACTTTAGTTCTAATATCTTAAATCCTGAACATGATTAAAACTAAGATAATTTTCAATGAAAATGTAGACAGACAAGGAGTAAAGGTTGTGGACGAACCTCTAGAGGTTGGTAAATAATATATGTACATAGGACTTTAAGTAAGTGTTTCCCCAGGACATGAGACATAAATCAAAAGAAGGATATGCATTGGACGAAGAGCCTTTGGTAAACAAAGTGAAATTATGAAAAGGAAAATGCCAGTTTCTAAAACGATCATAATCTAGTCACAACTCAAGAGTTATGGAAAAAAAATAATGATGAGAATAACACTGTGTCTGAAAAAGAGCAACATTGATAGTAGAGCAAATCAAAGCAGAGGATAATCTAACATGGAAGAAAAAGAAATGACATATAATGAGAATGACAAATACTAGACGGACATTAAAAATTATAGATTGGGTCCCTAGAAATTAAAAAAAAGAAACAGGAGAAGGAAAACAAGACGATGGATTGACGAGGTAAGAAAATTTGCCATTGTAAACTGGCTGAAAATACCATAAGCAGATGCTAGTGGAGGGACGAGTGTGAGGCCTCAGTCCTGCATTGGAATAGTTACAGCTGATGATGGTGATGATGATCTTAAATCCTAGTGACAATATCATTTTTGAAAATGATATAAAAGTATAGAAAAACCGTTGTAAATCCTTTATTTATTTACATCGAACAAATTATGAAAATGTATTCTAAATAAAACTCTGATTCTTGGATAAGATACATGAAATAGCCAGATGCATTTAACATTCTCAAATGCATCTATAAAATTCAGTTTTATTTATGGAATTGAATACCTGGGAATAATAGAAAACTTTCAATAAAAAAGATTGCACTGTATAAAACAGATTCTTTTGGCTATCGTTAATTTTCGAGATATTTAAAGGGTTGTAAATCGAAGTGCTAGCTAAATTTATCCGCTCATATTTCGAATGATTTGCATTGTAAAGATGAACATAAATTCTAAATATCGCTAACCGCAAACGGCAGACTAGAACTATAAGGATAAAGAAAGTCAGTCTCCCAATATGAAATTCCTAATTTTCGGGATGTGTGGTCCCCTCCGCAAATTCGCACCGAGTGGTCATATATTTTGCTTTGCAAATGCAAAAAAAGAACAAACACAAAGATTTTCAAGGGGAAAGAATATCTAGCTGCGGTGAAGTGTTTATATTTGCATTTTGTTTAAAATCTAATTTTAACTTGAGTCTCGTTTGAATTTGCTAAATATGAGTTTTAACATTATTACGACCAATTTTGATGTATATCTTATTTGTAGTGATGGTAACACTGATATTGTATCACTTAAGTAGATTGGTTTGAAAACACTCAAATATGTCACTTATGTTGTTTTTCCTCCTCATCGATTTTGTAATGCATAAAACACTTGGAGATGGTGGAGAAGAATTGGAATAGATTGATAATAGTTAATTAGCAGACCTAGAGTATGCTGATGATATTGTCCTTATTAGCAAAACACCGACGGATTCACAATGCTTACTTACCAGAAGCCAAGAAATATCACAGGAGGTTGGGCTCAGGATACATAGAAGAAAGACATAGATGATGAGAATGGAATATTCAATAGGGTATGAAATATCATTGAAAGTAGGAATGATTGATGAGGTAGGATCATTTAAGCACTTTGGAACTAGGATATCCAATACAGGGTCGCTATAATTAGAGTTTAGTGAAAGATCTAGGTTAAGAAAAAATTGGAGATCAAATCATTTGAAATCGCACATAAAAATCAGGCCATGTATCAGTTTAGTGATATCTGTGTTACTGTATGGACATGAGTCATGGTATGAAAATGAACCATAACCAACAGAATTATTATATTTGAGAACAAAGCCCTCAGAAGAATATTGGGAGGTAATTGGCAGGACAGGATCAGAAATGAAACTAAAAGAGAGATTACTTTAGTGTCATATGTGGATGAGATCAAGGGGGGGGGTGTTGGTAGATGGAAATGGTTTGGTTGTACTCTTCGCACTCCGCAAGACAGATTAGTTCAGAAAACGTATAACATTGACAATTCATTTTAGATTTGATTCCAAAAGTATTTAGACCATGTATCCCCTGTGGCCGCGGGGGCATAAAAACAAGAATAGCGCCAACGTTATCCCTGCGTGTCGTAAGAGGCGACTAAAAGGGACGGGACGAGGGGGCTAGGAACCTCCTCTCCTGTACCTACATCCTGTGAGACATCGACAAAGAGATGGAGCTGGGGGGAGAGTGACTGCTCCCTGCACTCTAGTTTTAGGGTGTTTGAATGTGCGTGGATGTAGTACGATAGAGAGTAAAAGATGTGAAATTGGAAGTATGTTTAGGAATAGAAGGATGGATGTATTGGCCTTGTGTGAGACGAAGATAAAAGGAAAGGGTGAAGTGATGTTTGGTGAAATGTCTGGTAGAGTGTCTGGGATTGAAAGGGGAAGAACGAGAGAGGGTGTGGCTTTATTGCTGAGTGAATGGATGACAGGTAAAGTAGTGGAATGGAAGGAGATATCATCTAGGTTAATGTGGGTAAGGGTTAGGTTGGGTATGGAATGTTGGGTGTTTGTCAGTGCGTATGGGCCAGGTAGTGAGAAAAGTGAAGAAGAGCGGAATGAGTTCTAGAATGAATTAACTAGGTGTGTAGAAGGACTGGGTAGAAGGAATTATGTAGTTGTCATGGGTGACTTAAATGCTAAAGTGGGCGCTGGAGAGGTAGAAGGTGTCATTGGGAAGTATGGCGTACCAGGTGAAAATGAGAGTGGTGAGAGACTGGTAGATATGTGTGTTGAGCAAGAGATGGTGATAAGTAATAGCTTTTTCAAAAAGAAAGATGAAAATAAGTATACATGGGTAAGAGTGGCAAATGGAAGAGTAGTAGAAAGGGCATTAATGGATTATGTGTTGATAACTAAAAGAATGTTTGGAAGATTGAAAGACGTGCACGTGTTTAGGAGTATGGCTAACGGTATGTCTGATCATTTTTTGGTGGAAGGAAAATTAGTTGTAGCAAAAGAATGGGGGAATAGAGTAGGTGGATGTAAAAGGGAGGTAGTGAGGGTTGAAGAGCTAATAAAACCGGGGGTAAAAAGTAAATATCAGGAAAGGTTGAAAATGATATATGACGAAGTGAAAGTAAGAGAAACTGGCAATTTAGAGGAGGAGTGGAAGTTAGTAAAAGAAAATTTTGTTGGGATTGCAAGTGATGTGTGTAGAAAGAAGGTTGTTGGAGGCAGCATGAGGAAGGGCAGTGAATGGTGGAATGGAGGAGTGAAGGTAAAAGTGAAAGAGAAAAAGAGGGCTCTTGTAGAATGGCTGCAGAGTAATAGTATAGAGAAGTATGAAAAATATAAAGAGAAAAATGTGGAAGTAAAGCGCAAGGTACGTGAGACAAAGAGGGCAGCTGACCTGAGGTGGAGTCAGGGATTGGGTCATTCATATGAAGAGAATAAGAAGAAGTTTTGGAAAGAAGTGAAGAGAGTAAGGAAGGCTGGCTCAAGAATTGAAGAGACAGTGAAAGATGGAAATGGAAGGTTGTTAAAAGGAGAGGAGTCAAGGAAAAGATGGGCGGAATATTTTGAAAGTTTACTGAATGTTGAGGATAATAGGGAGGCAGATATAATTGCTGTTGCAGGTGTTGAGGTGCCAGTGATGGGAGATGAGAATGAGAGAGAGATTACAATAGATGAAGTGAGGAGAGCACTAGATGAAACGAGAGTAGGAAAAGCATCTGGTATGGATGGTGTGAGAGCTGAGATGTTGAAGGAGGGGGATGTGACTGTACTTGAATGGTTGGTGAGATTGTTTAATATGTGTTTTGTGTTGTCAATGGTACCAGTAGATTGGGTTTGTGCATGTATTGTACCACTATATAAGGGTAAGGGAGATGTGCATGAGTGTTGTAATTCAAGAGGTATTAGTTTGTTAAGAGTAGTTGGAAAAGTGTATAGTAGAGTAATGATTAATAGGATCAAGGATAAAACAGAGAATGCAATCTTAGAAATACAGGGTGGTTTTAGAAGAGGTAGGGGTTGTATGAATCAGATTTTTACAGTTAGGCAGATATGCAAGAAATATTTAGCAAAAGGTAAGGAGGTGTATGTTGCGTTTATGGATTTGGAGAAAGCGTATGATAGAGTTGATAGGGAAGCAATGTGGAATGTGATGAGGTTATATGGAGTTGGTGGAAGGGTGTTGCAAGCAGTGAAAAGTTTCTACAAAGGTAGTAAAGCATATGTTAGGATAGGAAATGAAGTGAGTGATTGGTTTCCAGTGAGAGTGGGGCTGAGATAGGGATGTGTGATGTCGCCGTGGTTGTTTAACTTGTATGTTGATGGAGTGGTGAGAGAGGTGAATGCTCGAGTGCTTGGACGAGGATTAAAACTGGTAGACGAGAATGACCATGAATGGGAGGTAAATCAGTTTTTGTTTGCGGATGATACTGTACTGGTTGCAGACACAGAAGAGAAGCTTGGACGATTAGTGACAGAATTTGGAAGAGTGTGTGAGAGAAGGAAGTTGAGAGTTAATGTGGGTAAGAGTAAGGTTATGAGATGTACGAGAAGGGAAAGTGGTGCAAGGTTGAATGTCATGTTGAATGGAGAGTTACTTGAGGAGGTGGATCAGTTTAAGTACTTGGGGTCTGTTGTTGCAGCAAATGGTGGAGTGGAAGCAGATGTACGTCAGAGAGTGAATGAAGGTTGCAAAGTGTTGGGGGCAGTTAAGGGAGTAGTAAAAAATAGAGGGTTGGGCATGAATGTAAAGAGTTCTATATGAGAAAGTGATTGTACCAACTGTGATGTATGGCTCGGAGTTGTGGGGAATGAAAGTGATGGAGAGACAGAAATTGAATGTGTTTGAGATGAAGTGTCTAAGGAGTATGGATGGTGTATCTCGAGTAGATAGGGTTAGGAACGAAGTGGTGAGGGTGAGAACGGGTGTAAAAAATGAGTTAGCGGCTAGAGTGGATATGAATGTGTTGAGGTGGTTTGGCCATGTTGAGAGAATGGAAAATGGCTGTCTGCTAAAGAAGGTGATGAATGCAAGAGTTGATGGGAGAAGTACAAGAGGAAGGCCAAGGTTTGGGTGGATGGATGGAGTGAAGGAAGCTCTGGGTGATAGGAGGATAGATGTAAGCGAGGCAAGAGAGCGTACTAGAAATAGGAATGAATGGCGAGCGATTGTGACGCAGTTCCGGTAGGCCCTGCTGCTGCCTCCGATGCCTTAGATGACCGCGGAGGTAGCAGCAGTAGGGGATTCAGCATTATGAAGCTTCATCTGTGGTGGATAATGTGGGAGGGTGGGCTGTGACACCTTAGCAGTACCAGCTGAACTCGGTTGAGTCCCTTGTTAGGCTGGGAGGAACGTAGAGAGTAGAGGTCCCATTTTTGTTGTTGTGTCTTTGTTGATGTCGGCTACCCCCCAAAATTGGGGGAAGGGCCTTGGTATATGTATGTATCTCCCAACTTCGTTAGCTCATCCTGAATGACAGAACAAACCCAAATAGGACTTTCCTCCGTCCAGACAATATCAAAACCAGCCATAAAGTTGGATCAAAAGTGTAATAAACTATGGATATTCACTCTTATAGTGACGCCTGGTGCACATTTAGTAAATAACCATTTACATTATTACAGTATTAAAGCCGCTGCCACTCCGATACATCACTTCTATGAAGAAGCTTGCTTAGTTTGAGCTTAGTTCAGCTTTGAGGAAAATAGGATATCTATTTTGATAAAATCCCTGCAGCTGTTTTCAATTCATTAAAAAAATGAAGGAGGGTGTTCTCGATGACGGTTTGTCAATGGTATTATTTTATCAAGATCTGCAAAACATAAAAAAAAATCTACTTAGTTTTCATATTGAGTTTAACTTAAGAAAAATTATATTGTTTTAATCACAAGAAGACCTCATTTAATTTTGAAACTATTATTTGTGTATAGTAAGATACCATAACCTCATGAGTTATGTTGCATGAACAGTTATTTCTAAAAAACAAGAAAAAAGAAATAGTTTTATGGTACTTCATCTTGCCTTAGAACTGACCAGTCAAGTAAGTTCATCCGATATCTGCACAATATGAAAAACTCTCCTAATGCTTTTGGTCTACTGCGTAAGTGGCTCTCCTTAATCACATATAAATATCACCTTTAGGTCATTATCAGTTTCATAGTCGCTCAACTCGTCACTGGATTATCCAATAAAATTAATTTTTACACTTTCTGTTTAAGGATAATCAATAATGTGTTTTATAAGAAAATTCAAAATTTAAATAACTCGACATATCGTGAAAGTGTATTGTTATATGATTAAATGGATGTCTATTTCTCCTGAGTGGATTGGTACTATGTAGTGTTACACAATAGAGGACATTTTTATTCAATGCATTGTAAGACATTTAAAAAAAATCGAAGTTTATTCCGGAAGTTAAATGTTATATATTATATATCACAAGTAGAACTCACAGAATCTCAGAGAGAGAGAGAGAGAGAGAGAGAGAGTGAGAGAGAGAGAGAGAGAGAGAGAGAGAGAGAGAGAGAGAGAGAGAGAGAGAGAGAGAGAGAGAGAGAGAGAGAGAGAGAGAATGTTAATGGAAATGATATCATACACTCCCATATATATTATAAATATGTGCAAGGATGCGTACACGTACACACACACACACACACACTCAAACACACACACACATATATACATATACACATATATATACATATATATATATATATATATATATATATATGTATGTATATATATATATATGTATGTATGTATGTATATACATA
>NC_090750.1:49860463-49870463 GCF_036898095.1 Palaemon carinicauda | reverse complement strand
ATATATATATATATATATATATATATATATATATATATGTGTGTGTGTGTGTGTGTGTGTGTGTGTGCTTTACTGCCACAAGGATCACGTGACTTGATATACAGCAAAATCCACTAGGAAACAATAAAAAACTTTAGTACCAAGCTCTTTCGTGCATTTTAATACATTTCTTCTGGGTACAGTAAAAATTGAGTCAGTTGAAGGATGTCAATAAGGAAAATAGGATGAAAAAAAACTTGAACAATAAAAGAAATGATAGAAAACCTTATCTTCTAATTAGCATTGTTATACATTTAAACAACGCACAGCCAAAATTTGTACTTGAACGTAAAGTGGTCACAAACATAAAACAGATAAACAGAAATTACATAATTCTGAATTGTTGAACAATATTGGTCATGATGAAATTATCCAATTTATAGAGACCAGCAGTAATATTAAAAACACAATCAGGCTTTATCTTTATAATACTTGATTCTATAATATTTCTTTTTACGACATCTCTACAGTAGAGCAGCTCTTTAGAGTTCTGCCAATGTATCAAATGATTATATTCATTAATGTGAACAAAAAGTGCGTTGGACATATTACAAACTCGAACGCAATATTCATATTGATAGAATATTATTGTCAGAATTAAACCACTTTGACCAATATATTTCAAAACACAGCCATTACAAGGAATTTCATGTATGCAGTCTACACTATTACATGGTGAGTTCTTTATCAAAATACATTTTATAGTAGAAGAATTTCTAAAAAAAAGAAAAGAAAAAACATTAACTTTAAAACATCTTAAAATTTTGCGTAGACAGAGATAACTATCTTTATAAAGTAAAACCAATCAGCTATTAGAAAACTTTTCCGAGCTAAAAGGGCACCCCGTCGAGTCGGTGCAAATCTGCCTTGCTAAAGTAAATTGACTATAGTTTAGCTTTTCGGTCCTTTGAAATTAAAACATTCCTGATGGAAGTTGATGCTTATGGAGGTGCAGACACAAAATGGTATTTTTCCTTCGCTTTTCATAAAGACCACTGATTTCTTAGCTCTTAAGTTGCCTGTTATTTTTTACAAGTTAGGAAATCATATATATATATATATATATATATATATATATATATATATATATATATATATATATATATATATGTGTGTGTGTGTGTGTGTGTGTGTGTGTGTGTGAATGGCCCAAGTTGAAGGTGGTTGCTATGTTCATTGAGATAATTTAGCTACGGAAAATACTTATATTCTCCATCTAATAAACTGCTAAAGAAGAAAATAGTGACATGTCAGCTGCCATTCATTGTAGTGATGATGTCATGACCGAATATACCTTGTATCATTCTTCGGATTGTATTAGCAGTTATGTATTTTCTATGAAATTGGATAAGCCGGAGAAATATTTACAGTATAGAAAGGTTATTAGAAAAGGTATTAGCAATATCAATTCAACATTCCAATTACCAAACTAATAAGAATAAACTATTAAAAACTACTTTTAATGGTACTCGTCGATTATTTTCATTTTGTATTATTTTTTTTACAGTAATAAAGGTCTGAATAGCCATTCAATTGGTAGATATTGGCCATTTGCCAATCATTAGACTTAAGACGTATTTACTGTAGGGATAGGTAGGAGAATAATCAATGTTTATGTAAAGAAGTCTTGATTTAGCTAATTCATTTGTAAATTTCAAATACCATAGGGAGTAATCTTTGAAAATTAATATTTCTTATTGTTAGTTGTACATACCTGTAAATAAATACAACGGAATGATTTTCTTTTATATAGGAAATTGTCTAAATGATGTTGCTAACGAGAGAAAAATAGATAATCCTCTGTCTATTCTATCAGAGGAAATGAATCAATATACGGAATCAAACTGAAAAAGATCGAAGAAGCAAGGGCCTGAAATTCTGGCTTTCATCGATAAGTTTTTTTTTAATTTATAGATTATAATTAAGTTCCAATTATCGAAAGAATCATATATCTGATACCCAACTTATCATTTCTATTTTTAATAATTTTCCAAAATGTAATAAATCTAACTGAAATCATTAATTAAACGTCAAACCGAACGATGTCATTCATTTTATTTGACAGATATGATTTGAATCACTTCGTGGTTGAAATAATAGTTGCTTTTATAAGATGTATTAAGTAAAGATGGTTATAATAATGACGTTGATTTGATTGAGAGAGAGAGAGAGAGAGAGAGAGAGAGAGAGAGAGAGAGAGAGAGAGAGAGAGAGAGAGAGAGAGAGAGAGAGAGAGAGAATCTGTTTAGAAGTAAGAGCAGATCAACTATGAAATCTTCCACCATTGCTCGGAATCCAGAGCAATTACTTCCAGACTCGTAGAAGCGACGTTTTGAGAATTCCAGCAAACCGAAGAAAGCTTTTCTTACTGCCTTGAATTACTTCCTTACCTTTGTTCTTTTTCCTTCTATTCTTTGGAGAGAAATACTCTTGAATTATAATTCTCAGTAATTTGGTTCCTAAAACCAGAATTCTTTATCAAGGTGTTGGGTAATTTCCTTTCGTAAAACAGCGTGAATCGGATTGCATTATTCCCCCTACATTCATCTCTCTCTCTCTCTCTCTCTCTCTCTCTCTCTCTCTCTCTCTCTCTCTCTCTCTCTCTCTCTCTCTCTCTCTCTCTCTCTCTCTCTCTCTCTCTCTCTCTCTTTTATCATTTCTTTTGCTATATATATATACAGTGTATATATATATAAATATATATTTATATGTGTGTGTATATATATGTATGTATATATATATATATATATATATATATATATATTTATATATATATGCATATATATGAATATATTATATATATGCATACATATATATATGTATATATATATATATATATGTGTGTGTGTGTGTGTATATGTGTGTGTGAGTGTATAAGCATGCACTTTTGTTTATTCAAGTTTCTGTATGTGCGTGGACATTCTTCCTGTATATACCTGTGAATATGCACAGTAGGTACTGCAATAATTGAAATAATTTTCTTTACTGCGAAACCAACTTTTATGACACTCCAGTTATACATAATGATATGGAATAAGATCAACTTTAAGATGAAATTATAATTCATCATATTAATCGTTAATATATGATAATTTATTTGCAAGACGAAAATATCCTTTGAATGAATGATCAAACTTGTGCTTTGAAAGATAACGCGAACAATAGAAAATCTATAAACTCCTTCTTGAACACTTTGGGATCTATGGAGGTTTTATATAAATTGAATATTTTTCCTTCGTAAATTTCCACAACGACTTTCTTCCACAATATTATATTTTAAGCTGTCGAGTTTAGGATTCACTAATTTCCAATACATAAAAGATAAGGTTATTTCTTGAACTAAAACGTATATCTACTGCATATATGTTAAAAACAACTGTAATGCTGATTTTATATAAAACAGGTTTTGTATGGTAACCAAACTGTCATCAACTAAATCCGTAATAAAATGTTCAATTATAATATTTTCCATATTACCGAGAGTACTTTAGTGTAATAAATTGTAAAATACGTAAACAAAATTGTGTAGTACTGTGTATGATCATTCCATTTTTACTCAAGTTAAGAAAAATATAAGCTGAAAGCTTCGTGCATTTTTGAAAAGCTATAAATACACATATATAAGATTATTATAAAATCTATGTAATTGAAGGATTCCTAAAAGTATTGAAAAGGAAATAATATATCAACCGAGTCCAGGGAATCAATGAATTATTATATTCATCGTTTAGTATTTTTTCATATAACATTCTGTGTCTGTTTACGTGTTTATGTGTCTGTTTCTCTTGGTCAATCAGTCTTTCCTTAATTTTCTCCTTTCTCCTTTTTTCATGTTTGATCATTGCTAAAAGATATACTCTTCTTCTTCTTCTTCTTCTTCTTCTTCTTCTTCTTCTTCTTCTTCTTCTTCTTCTTCTTCTTCTTCTCTGTCTTTCTATCTATGAAAAAATATATAAAATGTTGAAGTATGAATTTGCATAGTGCTATTATTGATGTAAGAAAATCTATGAAAATACAGTAGCTTCAGATTAAGGTCACACGAGTTTACTGAGACGCAATTCTTTCTGTCGGTCTATCTCTATCTTCCTGTCACACACCAACTTTTAAGCAAAAGCACAAACAATAATTTGGTAACATTCAGTCTTGTTTACATAAAACAGTGAGAAAATTAAAAGAAACTTGACGTGTAACTAATTAAACTTATGTGAAAGGAAAATCAGCAAACCTAGACTTGTATACTTTCAGTAAATGTTTTCGTTTTTGCACTTTTCCGTAAATGTTCAGGGTATAAAAATCCTTGCATGTGTAAAACGAATGTGTGGTAAGGGAATGCGTGAGTATTGTAATGGACATGCAACAGGTAACGCAGATAAACATAAGGGAGAATGCTCTCTCTCTCTCTCTCTCTCTCTCTCTCTCTCTCTCTCTCTCTCTCTCTCTCTCTCTCTCTCAGTTTCTTCCACGCAGCACGCATACAAACAGCCATTTGAATCTAATCAACTGAAGCGACAAAAGCTATTGAATGCAATACACGGTTGTGTCGGTTTTTATACCAATATGAACCTTAGGTATCTCTAACTGTAACAGGTTTCAAGCTGCAACCAACTCTCAACCTAAAAGATATACAGTAAGCTGTGGGAAAAACATATGCAATTGTAGTCCTTACGCGAACCTTAGTGTGTATATAAATACCTGTTTTCTGCTATATAGATTAGTTATTTGGGAGCTCGCAATTTATTCATATCTCCTTCAGATACGTCACATTAGTGACCTCCACAGTGCAATGTTCGCCTCCCAGTTCACCGCTTTGACGGCTGTCCTCCAACAATTTCCACAACCGACCATGACTCTTCTGTCCACACTGCTACAGGGAAATTCCCGCCCTTTGTGGGTTTGTATGCAAAAGAGAGAAAGCATAAGTCCATCATTATTGAATAAATGTCATCATTTTCTTTATGATATCTTTTTATTAAATACAAATTCCCTCTGTTTCCAATTCCTAGGTTTGACTTACCTGAGGTCAACTTCATCTGTCATGAACTTCCCTTATTAACAATATTGCCCTAAAGAAATCTATCGCAAATATTGCAATGTAATCATTGTTCGTTCACTTTTAAGGGTTAATATAACTATCACGGATTTTGCATCTGCTACCAAATACAGCTATTAAGAAGTGCCTGATCACAATGAATTTGGCATAAATAAATTATAAAAGTAATGGTTTTATCAGTGTCGTAATTATTGTCTTTGTCCTTAGTGTCATTATGTTTTGTGATAAAACGTATTTAGAGAACATCTACATTCAACACTTGACATTTTACCAAGTGTTATAGTGGCAGATCTACAGCGAATAATTGCCGATATTATCCATACTCGAAAAGTAAACAACAATGGTATTACATGAACTATGAACACATTCTAAACTACTTTGTATTGATATATTATAATGCACGTTAGATGTTAAGAAGATAAAGAAAATCACAAACCTCAATATTGACTGACACTTTAATGAATATTCGTAGTCAAACCTCTGTACCCTTTGTTTATTATAAAAGCTCTGATTTAGGATCAGATAAATATTTTGACAAATCACCGAGAAAATATTATACTACTTATAAATATCTAAAGAAAAAAATGGAACTTTCCAAATTTAGAAAAATAATAATATAGTAGAGGAAAATATTTTATATTATGCAGCGCATTTTACTTCACACAAATATTATATTTGATAAAAAAAAAAAGCTTTATTCTCTTGAGAAAAGGTAAAGAAACATTTTTTTTTTCTGTGAAACGATGTTATAGTAAGACTTGATAAAGTTATAATCAGGTGTAATACATTGCTCAACATTTTTGTATCGTTTAGGTGCTAGTGTTACTATATCTGGCTGGATAAGTAACTGAAGTAAAATTAAATACTTTTAAATTGGATTTTGTCCAGCTGATTAATCCCTAATGTTAATAATAGTATATTTCCTTTATTTGGAAATAAGTTATCATTGCTTTGGAGAATTAATGAACCGTAACTGAACTGGGAAATAACTCATGTTATTATATCAATTTTCTTCGGAAAGAATAAAAACAGTTGGTATATAAGAATTATTTTGTCTGTGAATAATTCAGTTCTTCATTAAGAATGAAATCGAGTTCATTATGGGAAATATAAAAATATAATTGCTTTATGTTAGATTTCTTTGTTTATGTACTTAAAAAAAATGCTATATGAAGTAATTAATTGAAATACTGAACTAATGGTAACTCATTAGCAATGTATAACTCTTCTTGGCATATCAATTATAGGATTTGTTATCACCTGTCATATGATAATGAAAGAAGTGGAATAAAGGAAATGATTATGATAAAAAATGATAAATGTCAACAAGAAAAACTATAGTTTATTAAACTTCTAATCGGTGTATAAACTATTATATAATTATTAATGCAATATTGTTTATTTAGACCTGATATGATTATTAAAAGTAAGAGCTTTGTAAATGATAATTGCATTGAACCAATATTCAATTATTTCTCTACCATTTTGGGTTATAATTGCCAAGTTTGACAATAATATCTCCTGTAACATTGAATTTTATTGTTATCTTCAAGAAATTGAAGATTCATTGAAACAAATAGAAAAGATTGGCATTCAGAAATTGTTTAAACAAATATTTTATAAGAATATTCAACGATTTCTCTAATATTTTGCATTAATATCACCAGCAACATTAATAGTACATTACTATTCCTTATTATCCTCTTACTAATGTCAATTTAAAAAAGCAGCTCTCGGAGAGGTTGAAAGGTTTGTTATAATAATATGAAAACCCATGTTCCTTTATAATTAACAAACTAGGAAAGCTTCCGATATTGATATATCAATTGAAATACTGTACTACAATATCATTATATATATATATATATATATATATATATATATATATATACATATATATATATATATAGATAGATAGATAGATAGATAGATAGTTATATTTGTATATATATATATATATATATATATATATATATATATATATAGTGAATACCTGAGAAAAGTATTAAGAAAATAAATTAGAAGATGAAATTACTTCAAAAGTGCCAATCTATGATAGAAAAATGAGTATCGTTAAAAGCAAGAGTCATAAATTATATAAATCATAAAAGTGGTTTGTAGGTATCGATTATTTCATTTAATGATTTCTCTTTTTGTGAAATCGATAACTATATAAAAGTTCTTTGAAAAACGATTTTATGGATAAACTAGTATTTCACAATGGATTATTTAAAATTCTGTGCATTCCCTACTAATTGATTTGTTAAATAATTACCTTCCTGATAATTGATTAATTAATTTAATTAATAAATACCGATTAACATGAATATTTATATGATTAATTCATTCAGACATTTATTTAACAACGTATATGGGAATGTTTACACGTAAAATTTGGATATTAGTTTTCTTATCTACACTTGTATGATTGATTGCTTTTAAGTTACTGTTTATTGGAACAGAGTCCTTTGCATCATCATATCTTATCGTGCCAACATTGTATCCACTGCATAGCGGCTTGATTACTGTGGTAACGTAGCTGTTAGGCTCAAATAGATAGGCGATGTGATTGCAAATAACTGTTATTCAACAGATAACGAATATATGCAAATAGTTACGTGCAACAATGAACAATGTCACAAGCCTTCACGAAGACTAAATTTGTTTATATATGACATGTCTGTTTTGACGTTGTTACTTTTTTTAGAAGGATTTATTGTTAATTTGTTCTCTTAATTTATTTATTTCCTTATTTCCTTTCCTCACTGGGCTATTTTTCCCTGTTGGAGCCCCTGGGCTTATAGCATCTTGCTTTTCCAACTAGGGTTGTAGCTTGGATAGTAATAATAATAATAATAATGGCAAAATTGGTCTATTATCGGTGTGGGAGAGAGGGGGAGACAAAAAAGCAATAGCATTACATTGTCTTAGTGTGTATGAAACTCGTGTGTTACATGGCTCCCCCCTAAAAAAAAAAAAAAAAACACATGCATGTGAAATAGGGCTTCCTGCATTAGAGGCGAACTGTAGGCGGGTCATCTTGCAGGAGATACACAGGTTATAGGCACTCAATAGAGACGCAGTCTTCTTTGCCACAAATGACAATTAAGAAAGCCTTCAGTGTGCAACGGAGCACTAGGAAGGGCCCGTGTAAAGGGGTGTCAGCAGTTGCTTAGTAGTGTCATTGAGCAGGATGACCTGTGTTGCGCCGTGTACATATTTAGGTATGTCTAGCTTTGCTGGGGTCTTGTAAGTCTGGCAGCACAGACAAAATTTTCCCATAATTTGACGTAGGCTCTGGAGAATGTCAGATGAGGTTGCAGACGGAAAAAAATTCAGCAGGGATGACCATCGGGTCGCCATACACCATTTCAGCTAATGAGACATTCATGGCATCATTAGGAGTGGTCCTTGATCCCAGGCGGACCCAGGTTTACCCAGAATAAACCAGTTGGAGTCATTGCAGCAGGACATCGAAGCTGCTTTGAGGGTGCGATGGAAACATTCAACCATTCTGTTGTATCCAAAGGATCCAGGGCCAGACACCTGATTATGATGAACACTGAGGCAAACTTTGTCTTGATATAGTGATAAAGGCCATGCTTGGGGAGAACCATGGGTGTTTGGTGAAGTTCAGTACAAAAGCCTTCTTGGTATGACGTAGGTCTTCGTGGGTTCACTGATGTGGAGTGTGAGGTCAGAGTGGGTCAGGTAAAGAGGTGTTTTGAGGATTATAAACCTATTCGTCGATGCCCCACATCAGGAAGTTGAAATGTGCTAGGAAACTTCACCAAGTAGTGGCAGTGTTACATCAGAAATGAGGAAATTTCCAATGGTATTTAGCCCAATTAAACGATAGGGTGAGTGTCTTGTACACATGGGTGGGGATCTCAGATCAGTTGGCATCTACCAGGCAGACGTCAGCAGACTTAGAACGACTACACTGTGTCCTAGAGAGTGACTTTGGTAGAAGGGAACGGCAAGCACCAGTGTCTACCAAATATTGCACATCACTCCCTGCATCATGTAAAAAGAAAAGATTACTGACAGGGGAGGCCACTGCCACAAGCGATGTCCTACTTACATGTTTTTGGCCACAGACAGGTTGGGCCTTGACCGAGGGATGGCATGAATGGGTGGTTGGCGGGTTTGTCACCTCTCCAGCATGTCACAGGGTGGTCATCTGTGTCTTACCACATTAATGTCGGCTTTTGTCGGCGTTTAGTAGTTGTCTTCTTCGTCAGGAATAGATCCATTGATGGAGGTCTTGAAGGTGGTGAAGTGGCTGTCCATAAGGACGTTGACTTTAGTCATCAGGTCCTTCATGGGCAAGGTATTGACAAGGCGATGGCGGCACTTACGTGTTGTACCAAAAGTGCACGAACTAAGTTCACTTCCAGAGGAGAGCTGTCTGTGGCAGGTTATTTCTTCCCTGAGAACTAGCGAAGCCTTTTGGTCCGCCAATGGCTGTTGAAAGAGTTGAAAAAGCTTGGCTATACAGGCGGCTGGTAATGGTGAGCACTGTTCTAGGACGTATTTTTTTAGGGTGTTATACTCCAATTGGGGCATCCCCATGGTTACAAAGCCAATCAAAGATTTCTGGGTAAGTATTTTTTAAGATCACTGCCTGAGCTCACTGCCTGAGCTTCAGCACTCTAGAACCAACTGAACGCTTCTCAGCTGGTGAAGAGCGGTAGTTTCAGTGAGGTGTAGTGTGCTGAAGAGTAAGGTTTGGTGTGGTGCATTGTAAAAAGGGTAGGGTTAAAGGCAGTATGGATTAGTTACTTCGGTTAGGTTCTAACAGAGAGATGAGGTGAATGCAAGTAAACTTTATTCAACAGACAATTTGATTATATAAAAGCAGCTGTGAACAACATTGTCACTAAAATTCAAAAATACTAACACATGTGA
>NC_090750.1:49852963-49855463 GCF_036898095.1 Palaemon carinicauda | reverse complement strand
TCATTATTTTAATCACAAATACGTAACTTTTCGTAATGTTTATATTATATGTAACATTATTCACAAACAAAATTGAAACACTCGATAATATAAGACTAAGAATTGGTTTCAGCACACAGGTCTTCAAAACTACGAAAGTCTTTAACCACCACATTACTAAGATGATAAGCATCTATAGGGTCGCTTCATGAATATATCTGTTTTGGTTAAGATTCTATAGCATGCGGAGGATATTAAACTACCCCAATATATCACACGCACACACACACACACACATATATATATATATATGTATGTATATATATATATATATATATATATATATATATATATATATATATATATATATAATGCCTTTTCGTTTCAATTTTTTTTCCAATAAATTTCTTCTTCACTTACTGGTAAAGTATTATTACCTTATTGCTTATTTACTGTATACGTTGATTGGAATATCACTATAGTAATATAGATAATTAACCATGAAATAATTGATTAAACTGCAAACTAATGTAAGGTATTATATTCATCGATATTCTACACATCCATGCGTGTATATACTGTATACATACAAAAACATTCACACACATATTAATTATACACACAAATACTTATATATATATATATATATATATATATATATATATATATATATGTATATATATACATACATATATATATATACATATACATATATATATATATATATATATATATATATATATATATATATATATATATATCTGTGCGTGTGAGTGTATGTGTGTGTCATGTATAAGTGGATATGGTCTAGTAATAACGAAACGTAAAATATGTACACTTTTACAGCTCTTAGTAAGAGATATTAAGATTAAGTATTCTTTTTATCATTTCCATACGCCATTACACACTCATCAAGCAGCAAACTAATTACTATAAGCATTGAGCATGAAATTATCCAGAAGTAATTAAATGAATTTATATTACTGAGGTCAATAATGAATTCTCTAAAGCGTTAGAATGGGTTCTGTTATGATTTCGGAATTGTGACCCTTTTTCAGCACTTCATGAAAGCCAGTTACCTTCATGGTTTGAGACATGACAGTTTCCGTTTCATGACAATCGTTCTTCAACTTCCAATTTTCAAGGGTCCTACTCCAACAATTTTCAACAATATATTTCCAATACTCATTCTGTACGAAACTGTCGCCAACGCTTTATGTTTTCATTATAGTTCTCTACAAATAATCCCCAACTCTATTTCTTTTAACGCCTTCTGTAGCATAGAATCCCCCTATTTTCCTTCATCAATCGTCCTCAAACTATGTGAAACCTCATCTTCAGCAGTATTTCTTCAACAATAATTCCTCATTAATCTTTCTCTAACACTTCTTCCAATATTCAGCTGACAACAGTGTGTTTATTTTTTGTTATTTTATGGTTTTTACATTAGCTCACTATATATCTATCTATCAATCTATGTTTTCTTTGTAGAATGGATAATTTGTGTTTAGAATTTCTTTGTATATATCAAATGCATATTTAGTGTTATTTTTCATTCTAGTTTCAGGTGAAGTATATGCAATTATTTTCGTCTAATAAGGCCTCAATTGACCTAAATAATAATCATTTCTTATTGTACTATGATGATCATTATATTAAATGTTTAGTTAGTTGTTTGGAATTTTATCTTCGGTAACTTACATATTGTTATACATACATTTGGTTTTATTAAATTTGAGACCCAATTATTCTTACCTTTGGCTTATTAACTTTAATTGATCCTTTTCTGTTTATTTTGTGAAATTTAAATACTTAGAACAGGAAAACATTATAAAGAAATGATGATGCTCATGAAAAGTGATGGGAAAAACTGTACAGTCGATTAAAGTGAAATGAAAACACAGCCACAGAAGATTATGCAAATTTCAGGATTCAACAAAAGTTTCACAACGGATATCATAAATTAGTGATTAGATTTAAAACATTTTATTTCATTATAGAAACACATCAGTAAAGAACATATATCACAGGAAGCATTCAACTGCCTTTTTATGGGAAATTGCTAATTTATTCATTCAATAGTTAACATAATAGACACTTATGCATGAGAAGACATTTGACATTCTCGGAAAAGAAAAACATTACTTCCATTTAAATCAACTCAAGTACTATGAGAACTGAATCCAGACACATCTCATATCAGATAGCTATCAGAGAATGAATTCAAGTTTTCGATACTGTTGTAATATGTAACTAATTAATTTGAATTGGATTTACAGCCGTCAAGAATTGTCACGTTTAGCTTTCTAGTTTTAAATCAGAAATAGAGATGACTGTTTAGTTATATAGGGTAATCTTTTACGCCATTGGATATATGATTATTTCCTGAACATGAAAGAAATTGAACGTTTAGTTGCGAGCGAAAGAGTGAATAAAGTTCCACAGAAAGGCAAATAACAAAAAGAATCGAGAAGAGATAGAGTCATGCGTGTTTACTGCATTAGCCGCATAAGGCGTTAAC
>NC_090750.1:49837963-49845463 GCF_036898095.1 Palaemon carinicauda | reverse complement strand
CCAAGAATAAATGACTTAATATCATATTATATACTAATAATAGATATTAGCTAAGTATTTTTCATGCCCTCTTTTCTCTCACCGCAGCAGTTCTGCCTCTAGGATGGGAGGACACATGTATTGAGGAATCATCAATTAAGTGTAGCTCTTCATTATGGGTAAAATTTTCAAGAATAGAGTAATCTCACTCAGGTCGTTATTGAATACTTCTAAAACTATACCCAAGGGAAAATTGTTTCGCTTCGCATACTCTTCTTTGATAAAAACAATATCACCAACTTTAATCAAGATGAGAAATGTTCGATACCTTCCATATCTATCTATGACTTGGTGTATTGAAATACCTAAAGATTCATTATGATAGGAATCCATCAATGACTCTCTAACATTACACAGTTTCGAATATTTTTTTTCTGAAGATTAGAATCATGAGAATGATGAGGGTTAAAATTCCGATCGGCTAAAAGAGAACGTTGCAGTTCAGGAACAACTGCAATGAAGGCGACTCATATAGGATGTTAAAGCTATGACACGTAAAAAACATTGTTTTCTTTTACAGCTCTTTTAAATGGTATAGACCGCTTATTGGTAAGATGCACAAGTTCCAGACAAGAAATTTAAATCCAAATATGAGTGTATTTCTCTTATCAGCAAAAATGAGCCTTTTGGTAATTACCAAACGAGGTCTGCGTGAATATTATAATCTTCACGCAGACCTCGACTAAATAACCTAATTGACTACAGCACTTGAATTATTGTTGGAAGGATAATGTTTCGATAGGGTTGAGATTTGGGTTTTGAGCCTGCCAGTACAGCACTTAAACTGAACATCTAGTTGATTTTGAAACCTATGAATCTCTATTCTTTCTTTGTGAACAAGGTAGCTGTACTGAACAAATACAGCACCCATTTGCACTAATTTTGAAATAGGTGTCTATGATTTAGCTTTTTAGAGGACAATTTATTCATTTACTATTTGATAATTCTATTTTCCAGCTTCCTTGTGCTAGTAGGTTAATAGTCGGTGGCAAAAAAATAAAAGCATTTATGAAATTATTAGGTGATAATCATGAGTAGGCTTATACAGAAATGCATTAATAACACTTGATTGGCTGAAAGAAGGAGAAAAAGTAACATGCTG
Organism: Palaemon carinicauda; assembly: GCF_036898095.1. Lineage (NCBI taxonomy): Eukaryota > Metazoa > Arthropoda > Malacostraca > Decapoda > Palaemonidae > Palaemon > Palaemon carinicauda. The sequence continues at coordinate 49,844,322 of NC_090750.1, read as the reverse complement.
TATACTACAAAGACCTTATTAAAGTCCCAGGTAGTAAGACAGAACATAGAAGGGTAGTTTAGGAACGGAAAATTGGTTACCTGGTTTAATCATCTGGATCAGAGCCATGGCACGAATTATGGGGAGCATATCCTTGTATAACATTTCGAAATATTTATCTACTGTGAAGCGACTGTAGATATGAGCCAGATCTCCAATCGCCAAGTGTTACTAGTCACATGCCCACTCTTCTCTTCTTCAAAGATATTTTCTCTCCTATATCTGGTGTTTACCTTTTCACAGCAGTGCAGGTTGCCATGGTTGGGATGATAGGAATATCTTTTCTTCCGAAATGGTGAATCTAATCCAAAACCGTAATCCTTCTTGTGCATTCTTTTGAGTAAACCGAAGATGGTTTAAACACTTTCCCTCCTCCTGCTTTCCTTTCATTGCAGGGATCCTATGATGCATAACCACCTCATCAAAACTCCTTCGCACTGTTTCACGGGACACATCTAGTTGCTGGGAATCATGGACTGTAACAGTATTTGTAATTGGAATCCATGTAACTTCCTTTATGATTTTTTTTTTATCATTCACACCTAGTCTTTCTTGAACTTTCTCTTCTTGAAGCGTCGCGTAAATCCCGTCCTGCCTCCCATCTAATGCACCACTTGTAAAAAGTATTTCTTGTAACTTCAAGCCAACTTACAATAGTTGTTACTAATGCACCTTGTTCTTTCATAACAACAATTTGTCCTATTTATGTAGTCTTGGGTGTAGAATTGTTAATACTTGCACAATGGACTTCTCAGAGAGAGAAGGCGTCAAGAAAACATGGCCAGCAGGCTAAGACTGTGTAACAGTGACTGAATAACTGTCAACTGCAATCCTCCTATGTTTTCCTTCTCAATTTTCATTATATATTTTATTTCCATTTTTCTTCTATTTCTATTTCCTCGTCTTCCTTACTTACCTCCTCTACCTACTACCAATCTCGTTTCCTTGTATTTCTACTTCTCTACTCCTTTCTATTTTTCTCTCTCAAAAGTCAATATCTTTTCATGATGAATTTCTTTCTGTTTTTTTTTCTATTCACAGTAATGGACCTCATTCTGTTTCTGCGATGTAAATAGGTGAACCACCATTCTTTTCCTAACCCCCACACCCCTTCCATTACTCCATGTATACGTTATCCTGGTGAGCCTCGGGCAACAGGCAATATTGGTCTCATTCCCCCATTGTATGAGGAAAGCGGCCTATTGCAACTATATCCGACATGCTACGTTGCAATCATAGTTGTAAAATCACAATTGCATTTCAACTTTTACTCTGATTCAATCGAGAATAAGCAACAACAAAATTACAGATTACTTTGAAAAGGTAGGAAACGTCCTTTTATTTTGTATTGTTTTTGATAAAAGTTTAAATGGGATACCTTTAATGTCTGCATTGTAAATTATATTTTGTTGCTTATATCTATCTGTCTATCTATATATCTATCTATCTATATAATATATATATATATATGTATATATATTATATATATATATTATATATATATATATATATGTATGTGTGTGTGTGTGTCTATACATAAAAGGCTATGTCTGTGTGTATGTGTGTGCACTTGTGTTCCCTATAGAAAAATTGTTCAAGGATCTTACAGAATATTTAATGACCGAATCTTATGTAATTTTTATCGAGAAAGCTAACACCGCTATTTCCATTTTCATCAAGATCCACTTTGGGGATCTGCTATCAACCACCTATATTAAATGATCGAATCGCCTTTCAATGCTTGCATTCATCAATCTAGCCTATTTCCATCATCAATGCTATTGTACCCATCAGCCTTTTACTCTCGTTTACTGAAGTGATAACTATTTTGCTCTTTTATTATACCAGCATACCCGTTCAACTTTTTAATTTCATAGCACTATTCAAACTCTACACTTTCTAATGCCACTTGGCATTTATTAAAGGACTAGTTTAAGATCTTATTGCATTTTTTCTTTTTATTGAATAAAACACTCTAGAGAAATGGGTTACACAAGGATGCTCCCAGATTGGTTACTGTTATCAAGTCTCCGGTTAATTACATATGCAAGATGGCATCTCAACATACTCAAAATTGCTGAATTTACTGATATCATGGAAATATCCACCAGTGGAAGATTTTACGTTACTTACACATGTTTTGCGCTCCAATAACGTGACACACTCTATAAATGTACATTAGATGTGTCAAACATAGTAATTATGATAATACATTTATCCTCTGTCCATGGGACTTGGGACACATATGTACTTATCTATATCTACTATTGCCTTTACATTATTTGTATATGCATGTGTAAAGGACACTGTACTCCTAATACTTGTCACTCCAAGACCTGAGTAATCTAGGTATGGACACTTTGCCACTATGCAACGAGTCATTCATTCATATCTTGCTAGGATATGAAGGTCCTTTCTTTCTGAGCATGTGCGAATATATATATATATATATATATATATATATATATATATATATATATATATATATATATGATGGTCCTGTGCCTGGGAACCAAAGATATAATATATATATATTACGGCTGGAAAGCTATTCAACCTATCGAGTTCCAAACTTACCTGTTTGTTTCTTACATTAAATCTGTTACACTTGAAAATATTAATACCCGAGCTCTAAGACAGTTAAATAACTCCCAAACAGCAATATATGAAAACACTGAATATCCAATGGTCTCTTGAGTACACTCAAACAAAACTGGGTAATTATTCTTAAGAATTATTCAAACAACTCTGACTTCGATTCTTTACAGGATACGAGCGAGTATGCAATAAACACTCATGATCGAAATAATACACTCTTTACAAGAGTAAATATATTCTATATAAATTACAACACTTTAAAAGAATTTACATAAAACAAATAAATCACTCGAAATATCAAGTCTGAACAAAACTTAGATTAAGACAAAAATGCTATGATCTGAAAATTATATAATTGCTTGACTTGAAATATTAGTTCTGAATAAGCATTAGACTAAGACAAAAGAAATAATACTTTGACAATTATACAATTACTTGGTTCACTTCAAATATTAGATCTGAATAAACCTTAGACTGAGACAGAAGAAATAATACTTATGAAAATTATACAATCACTTGTTTCGCTTGAAATTAAATCTGAATATAATATTTAAGTTTGATACTTAGTGAAAATAGATAACCAGATCACAACACAAATACCTAAACCTTACTACAGGGCCATTTACAAAATCTCTAAGAGAATTCTTATAAATACTCACTATGTTTACAAAAACTGGTCACACCAAATCTTTGATATTTCACTGAATAGTTTTAAAAAATACACTGAGAGGTGTGTGAGAGAGATAGGGGGAGATGGCCATGACCTGAGGCTGAAATTCTCTATCTGATATATGCACCCCTGGGGTTTCCTTTATATGAAACTTGGCTACTTCCAGAATATTCTAATCAATATGGAAGGGGGGGTGGGTGGGTGCTGAATGCATCAGAGTTATCAACTAGATAAAAAATGTCAAGAGATGAATCCTGGGTTTCAGGCAACTCTTGGACACATACCCTCGCAAAAGGGAGATGAACTCTCTGTTAGCTCCGGCCACCCTTTACCCTCGAAATGAAAATAAAAATAAGATCTAACGCTAGAATGTTTGGGAATCTTCCGAAACATATGGCCAAATATAAGAATTGCATATTTTCTCTCAAACATGATGCAATACCTCATAAAAATATAAAAGAACATTGCATAAGCCCTTGTTCCTATCTTGTATGGTCACATAATACTCTCAATCAGATTATGTAGGACTTCGTAAAAAAACACGGAAATGAAAAGTTAATTCTTAAAAATAACGTAAATTTACATATGCTCACTTGAATGAAGAATAAAATTAAATTAACGACGAAAGTCTTACATAATTTGCATACAAATCTTAAATCTACACGAGAGGAACACATCTTAAGAGCTGGCTAACCTCTTCATTCCACATATGAAAACATGAATGAAATACATGAATAAACTATAGTATTTACTCTACACTAGACCAGCTTCGTAAGAATATATATAAATATATGTGCGTATGTGTATATATATTGTATGTGTGTATTTAAGTGAAATATTGAATATATAAACATAATATTTTATATCTTATAACTCTAATGCATAGAAAGGATAAGTGTTTGTTGAAATAGCTCAGTATGATGTTTATATAAGATCGAGAAATTGAGAAGTGAAGAAAGGATTTTATATTGGGGTTTGTGTTATAGGGAACTTTATAATTATTTTTTTTGCATAGGAATGTAATACCGTTCATTCCTAAAGATAGATTATTTGTATTATTGGCAATTTAACTTATGTCTTAATACTTGTACGCGAAATACCCCTGTATGTGTTTTATACAGTGAGATTAATTACCTTTTTAAGAGTACTATGACTGTCACAAATTATAGTGCGCGATTACTGAACTCAGTTATGAGTAACGTGTACCAAGTTTCATAAGATAATGTGTTGAGACCCTATTGGTGACAGTATATTTCCATCACAGTGGAGAATTCCACAAAACCTAGCAATTCAGCATCTTGACAGAGAGATATTGCATCTTACTTGCCGAGGGTTAGGCAGTACCATTTGAGCGATCATTAGACAAGGTACTCTCCAGAGAATATCGTCTGTGTACAGTGTATTCACAAACCTTTTTGTAAAAAAGTGGAAAAACCATGATCCGATGTCTCATTATCCATTGACATGGGACACTTAAAATTAAAGTTATGCATTGGCCAGCACTGAGGCCTGCTTATATTCATTTAAGTAGAGAAGTCTTTTGACCGACTATTTTACTATTATTTTTGGTCATTGTTTCGACATTTATTATTACTTACTAAATCTCTAAGAAAAAAATTAAGGTAATTTTCAACTTATTTTTAAGGATCCTAGTATCTTTAACTATTTTATTACATATATAATTATTACATACGGCTTGTAATTATCTATCACTAAAGAACTAGAGTAAATTTCACTTTTTAAGTCATAAGTATTATAGCCTCGCAGACCTCTGGATTTTGATTACCTTTACGAAATTTCAATGAAGTCTAAGCTGAGCTTCATCAATTCCATCTCTAAGGACCCAGAAGAGTCCAACACATTTCGTATGGTCAGGAGAAAGGCAGGGAAGTTACACCGAAGGTGACATAGGTTTTAGTAGGCTACTTTTGACTCCTTCAACTTGAAAGATGAGATTAAGTTCATAAAAAGGGCATTTCATCTGATATCCAAGACTTTCACATTCTTCGTATCATGAAAATTTTCATGCCGAAGCTTTCTGAAAGACCGTTTTACTGTATTTTGTATTTTATGGAGACTAAGATAAATGCATGAAAATGGATCTCATTACATTGAATAATGGAAATTATGATTGTTATTATTATGATTGATATTAGTAGTAGTAGAAGTAGTCGTAATATTGTTTTTCTTTGTTATTATCATCAATAATAATAATAATAATAATAATAATAATAATAATAATAATAATAATCACTATTATTATTATTATTATTATTATTGCAACTTGCAATGTAGGTAATTCAACCTCTCTTCTCTATTGTCCAATGCATAAGACACGCACGGGTACGTAAAACAACCAGACATACAGTAATTGAGGAGCTCCTACCATCACGCCAAATGCATGATATGCAAGTGAACAATATAATATTGGTCAGAAAATCTGCATAAATGTCAAGACATAGAGAGTAATCAAACATCTCCTTGATGCATTATATCAATGGAATTGCTTAAATAATCACGTAAATAACTAAAGCTGAGATCCCATTTATATTACGGGAAAGCAGTTCAAGGTTATACCGAGAGTCAGCAGACCAAGTAACGTCATGTGATGAAAGTCAACTATTGACCTTTGACTAATTGTACGTTTGAGTAACAGTCAATCCATTAATGAAGATGGATGTCCGGGTAGGCACATGACAATTTGTGAAATGGAAATTGTACTGACATGATTTTTCACCCCAATCCCATGGGATATAGCTATTACATTGAAGAGTATGTTGTGTATATGAATTTTAAGGGATTATCTGGGACGTGGTATATCGCTTTTAATGTAATAAACAGTATTCTGATTTAATTCTTATTAATTTTCAGATGATATGACGAACAATATATTGTCATATGCAACTTTCAAAATTAATTCTTAATATTATTTCAGGAAACTTCATAAAGATATAATGAAATGGTATATTTTTCATAAAATTTTTAAAATACAAGAATCTTTCAACTATCTTTGATACATATTTATAAATAAAACGAACGTATTCTTCATCTC
>NC_090750.1:49835221-49837463 GCF_036898095.1 Palaemon carinicauda | reverse complement strand
GCCATATATTTTTGATACATTAGTGTCTGGATTCTCTAAACGAATATTTCATTGTTAGGAAGTTTTCGTGATATACTTTAAAGAGTTTTCGAGAATCATCAATAATATAATTGAATTTCAAAGTGTCTATTTAACAATGGAACGCCAGATGTTGAATAATATATAAAATTCATTACTATAATTCTTTTTTTAACAAACTCTGACATGTAACGGGATTTGAGTGACATTTTATAGTCCTTCAACAGTTAATTTATTCAACAATTTCATAACTGTGAAAATTTAATCTTCTTCCATCACTTGTTGGTTGATAAGTATTGTTTCTGAGTATTCAGTGAATATCACAATCATTCGCATTGTTTTTCTATATATATATATATATATATATATATATATATATATATATATATATATATATATATATATAAAATCGCTTGATTACTCAAGTGCTATATGTGGATGAAATCATGGTGAAGGGTAGATGAAAATGACCTGGGCATGCTCCTCGCATTCTCTAATTATTTGGGCTCCAAGAGGCACTGGAAGAGGTGGAGACTCAGGCTTGAATGGTCAAGTACTATGAAGCATGAATTAGGAGATGGTGAATGGGAAAGTACTAATTAAAAAGCTCAGGATTGAGACGACTGGAGAAATCTAACCGAGGTCCTTTGCGTCAATAGACGTAGGAGAGGATGAAGATTTTCTGTAGAGAACTTTATTTCTACCATGAAAATAGTTATGCTCATTCTCTTTATATACACAAGAACTTAATAATAATGAATAATAATGAAGATTTCTTAAATATCTGTGCAAGAGCTTTACGATAGTCTCATTAGAGTCACGAGATATTATGTGTAATTTAAGTGGAGACTGCTACTTCGGAAATATGTTCTCTCTCTCTCTCTCTCTCTCTCTCTCTCTCTCTCTCTCTCTCTCTCTCTCTCTCTCTCTCTCTCTCTCTCTCTCTCTCTCTCTTTTACTGCAACCCAACGAATGCCATTGACAGCAAAATACTTAATTTGCAGTTTTTGTTACCAGATACGAAAGGTTTCTTAAAAACAGCTGATTTCCCATTATCGTTGTTTAATGAAATCACAATGAAAATTACTGGAAAAAAAAAAATGTTCGGTAATATATTTATGTATTATAAGTATGATCTATCAATTGAATTGGGTAAAGAATAGGTCCTAACTTTATTATGATCTAAATTATATATATATATATATATATATATATATATATATATATATATATATATATATATACATATATATACAGTATATATATATATATATATATATATATATATATATATATATATATATATATATATATATATATATATATTTATGTATATATAAATTTACATATTTATGTATATGTATGTGTGTTTATATATATATATTTATAAATATATATATATATATATATATATATATATATATATATATATATATATATATATATATATATATATTTATATATATATATATACATATATTTATATAAACTAATATATATATATATATATATATATATATATATATATATATATATATAAGTATATGCCCCCTGTGGCCGCGGGGGCATATAAAAATTAGAATAGCGCCAACGTTATCCCTGCGTGTCGTAAGAGGCGACTAAAAGGGACGGGACGAGGGGGCTGGGAACCCCCTCTCCTGTATAAAATTCCTGCGAGACATCGACAAGGAGATGGAGCTGGGGGGAGAGTGACTGCTCCCCGCACTCTAGTTTTGGGGTGTTTGAAAGTGCGTGGATGTAGTACGATAGAGAGTAAAAGATGCATGTTTAGAAGTAGAAGGATGGATGTATTGGCCTTGTGAGAGACAAAGATGAAAGGAAAGGGTTAAGTGATGTTTGTTGAAATGTCTGGTAGAGTGTCTGGGATTGAAAGGGGAAGAGCGAGAGAGGGTGTGGCTTTATTGCTGAGTGAATGGATGACAGGTAAAGTAGTGGAATGGAAGGAGATATCATCTAGGTTAATGTGGGTAAGGGTTAGGTTGGGTAGGGAATGTTGGGCGTTTGTCAGTGCGTATGGGCCAGGTAGTGAGAAAAGTGAAGAAGAGCGGAATGAGTTCTGGAATGAATTAACTAGGTGTGTAGAAGGACTGGGTAGAAGGAATTATGTAGTTGTTATGGGTGACTTAAATGCTAGAGTGGGCGCTGGAGAGGTAGAAGGTGTCATTGGGAAGTATGGCGTACCAGGTGAAAATGAGAGTGGTGA
>NC_090750.1:49792721-49822721 GCF_036898095.1 Palaemon carinicauda | reverse complement strand
ATACTCTGCATGTTTGCCCAAATTAGGCGGTGGGGTGTAAATTATATTCATAAAATAAATACAAACTAAGATGCAAACATATACTGTACATATATCCGTGCCAAAACTTAGATGCAAACCGGACGGGAAGCCAAAGACACGGAACCGACCAGGAGGAATACCGAACATATTTTCAAAATTCAAAGAGCAATTCACGGATTTGGAAATCAGTTAACCATTGGTTGCATGATAAACTATCCATTTAATACATCTTCAGTAATATATCCCTACATAAAATATTGATATGAAAATGGAGAACAAATCTCCCACATAGTTTGCCCATGGAATTAATTAAAACAGGATGTAGTTGAAGAAAAGTCCTTCAAAGGGGATTTACTTACATTGACGGTGAAGATACATCATATATATATATATATATATATATATATATATATATATATATATATATATATATATATATATATATATATATATATATATATATATAACGGATTTTGAGCGAAGCGAAAAATCTATTTTTGGGTGAGATAGCCATGTCGTCCTGATGGAAGTTCCTATAGGGTAGCTTCCTAGGGTATATTACAACTACGGCGATATTCCCAGAGAATTTACCTTAAGGTACCAGAATTCTAACTCCTGGAGCGAGTATCCCTCGTGAAAGGGATATCGCGACATATCAGAGAACGTATTCTAGACACGTCACATGGCAATCTACTACCTGAATAGAGATTCGTCTCGTAGGAGGGAGATTGACGAGATACGAATTCGGGAAAGAAAAAGGGGGGAGCCGCTCCCAAGGCTTCCCAATCCCCCGATTCGTATGCGTGCCTGGCGCCAATCCTGGCGCCATCTGTATTCCTTGTAGCGTACACGAGGTGCTACAGATACTGTATGTAGGGAGGGGTCCTACAGCCCTTTCTTAGAAAGGCAAGGGCGGGTCCATCAGGACGACATGGCTATCTCACCCAAAAATAGATTTTTCGCTTCGCTCAAAATCCGTTTTTTGGGCTCAAGCCATGTCGTCCTGATGGAAGTGTACCAGAGCATCACTGTATCTGTGGATTCTCAGAACGTGCCGTACTCCCCGGAGATATTTATTCCCGGTCGACTAGACCTAGAGACCTAAGATGTTACCGTTATACATCTTTTCAACTAACTATAAACTATGTTAGAGCTTCCTGCCCCCTACAGGGAAGAGTCCTACTAGACTCTGGAAAGTCTCGAAGAGTACATATATCTATGTATGAATATCAGGCAAGCTAATATAGTGGTCTCGCCCTATATTAAGTAAAGCATAGTTTGTATAGAACCACTGCGTCAATATATTGACCAGTCATCCGCACAATACTTGTATTGGACAAAGGTTTATATCCGCATAGGAAGAAACTAATAAAACCGCCCTCGTCCCTTTATGGGACGGAGTCCTCCCATTAGGGGACTTACATAAACCAATGCAACATAGCTTGCAAAACAGAACAATTCTATCAGAATTATCCCAGATAAGATACATAGAATTAAATGCTCAATTATACCAATAAATTGACACAGGTGAAAGAGACGCAAGGTTCTCAAGAACAAGTTTATTGACAGATAATAAACAGACAGGTTAACAACAAATATATATATTTATATAAAAGAGGGTAACCCAAAACTTTAAGCATAAGTATGATAGTAAACAGAACTTGTTTATCTGAAAGAAAAACCATTAAACACCACTTTAATGAGATACCAAGGTATCAAGTCATAAAAAATCTGTATTACAAATCAATCACATTAGCGTTAGAAACGCTTGGCACACATGTCTGAACTTATGCAAGGTTCACCTTTGAAGGAAGGAACAGTCTATATGGGCACTTGGTGCCCTCATTTAGTTTGTAGTACAGTATGTACCTACACACTCACCCTGGACTTAATCGTCCCAATTAAGACCACTGTTCCTCGCAGAGTTAAACAGTAGGGTTAACTACACGACCCACTGCTACCACAGATCTCTTAAGCTCCTCTACTTGCTTCGCATAGTGGCGAAAGAACACTCTGGAAGATTTCCAGCCCGTGTATGAACGGAGATGTTCAAAATCCATACAATTAAAGAAATTTAGGGATGAGGCAACTTTCCTCGGATCGTGACCTGCGGGTGTACTGTCAGGATCCGCTCTGCGAATAAAATATGTCATTTTCGCTCTGAGTTGATTCAGAGATAAATTTGAGCCTGATGTTTCTCCCCTGAATAGTTGACTACCCTTGAAGTCTGAAGTTCTACGAAGATAGACCTTTAGGCATTCTACTGGACATAGAGATGCATCTTCTTTCAGAGGGCAGATTCTCCAGGGACCCCACCTGTTGGTGGGTAACTCATTCTTGGCGAGAAACGTAGGATCCGGAAACAGGTTCAGCTCCCCCCCATCCAGGAACTGAACACGACCTGCCTCTCTCGAGAGGGCTACGATCTCACTAACCCTGGCCCCGGACGCGAGTGCAAATAGGAAAATAACTTTTTGCGTTAAATCCTTTAACGCACATTCTTCATTGCTCAACAGGGAGGCGAAATGAAGAACTTTGTCTAAAGACCATGAAATGGGCTTTGGAGGTGCTGAAGGTCTGAGCCTAGCGCAGGCTTTCGGAACTTTATTAAAGATCTCGTTACCTAGGTCGATCTGGAAGGCAAATAAAATGGGTCTCATCAAAGCCGATTTACACACTGAAATCGTGTTAGCTGCCAATCCTTGGCCATGGAGGTGGATGAAGAAAGATAAGCAGAAGTCTGTTGAGATCTCCTGCGGATTCTTTGCCTTTACAAAGGCCACCCACTTTCTCCAAGATGACTCATATTGCCTTCTAGTCGATTTGCACTTGTATTCCTCTAGGAAGTCTATGCTGGCTCTCGAAATCCCGAAACGCTTTCTCACCGCTAGGGCGAGAAAATCATGAGCTGCAGGGTCTGGGTTTTCTGTAATGAAGCGCAGACAGTCGACTTCTGGACTCGCTGGGTCAGAACTGGATGTGGTAGCGGCACGAACTTCATCTGTAGTTCCAACGCCAAGGGGAACCACATACTGTTCGCCCACTTGTGGGCCACTATTGCCGCTACCCCCTTGAAGGATCTCAGTTTGTTGAGGACCCTCAACAGAAGGTTGTGAGGAGGGAACAGATAAATCCTGGACCACCTGTTCCAGTCGAGGGACATTGCGTCCACTGCTTCCGCTAAGGGGTCCTCGTACGGGGACACGTACAGGGGCAACTTCTTGTTGTCTTTCGTCGCAAAGAGGTCTATTTGCAGTTCTGGGACTTGATTCAGAATGAAGGAAAATGATCCTGCGTCTAAGGACCATTCCGACTCTATCGGTGTGAACCTGGATAGAGCGTCCGCTGTCACATTGCGGACTCCTTGAAGGTGAACTGCCGACAGGTACCACTTCTTCTTTTCTGCCAATCGGAAAATGGCTAACATCACTTGGTTGAGAGGTGGTGACCTCGACCCTTGTCGATTCAAGCATCTCACAACCACCTCGCTGTCTGTCACCAATCTTATGTGGATCGAGTGACGCGGGGAGACTTTCTTTAAGGTAAGGAGCACTGCCATAGCTTCTAGAAAGTTTATATGAAAGGTCCTGAATAGCTTGGACCAAGTCCCCTGGACTTTTTTCCGATGAGAGTGACCTCCCCATCCCTCCTTTGAGGCGTCTGAGTGAATCGTCATCGACGGGGGAGGTGGCTGAAGAAGAACCGACTTCTTTAGATGTCTGGCTTGGGACCAAGGCCTGAGAAGAGTACGTAGCCGAGGCGGCACTGGTCTTCTCAGGTCTCTTCGCGCGTTTGATGCATACCTTCTCCAAACTCCGGTTGCATCCTTTAGCTGTGCTCTTAGCACTGGGTCTGTCACTGAAGCAAACTGGAGAGAGCCTAGTACCCTCTCCTGTTCGCGTCTTGATATCCTTTTGGAATCTAGAAGTCTCTTGACAGTGGATTCCCAGCCACTGGAACTTTTGGGATGGAGAAAGTCGAGACTTTTTCTTGTTGATCTTGAAGCCTAGGTACTCTAGGAACTGGATCACCTGACTGGAAGCTTGCAAGCATTCGGTCTCGGATGCTGCCCACACCAGCCAGTCGTCCAGGTAGGCTACTACCTGAATTCCCTTTAGGCGTAATTGTTTGAGAGCTGCGCTCGCAAGCTTCGTGAAAATCCTTGGGGCTATGTTTAGCCCGAATGGCATGGCTCTGAAGGCGTACAGTTTCCGTTGTAGCCTGAACCCTAGGTAGGGGGAGAGTCGACGGCTGATTGGGATGTGCCAATAGGCGTCTGACAAGTCTATAGAGACTGAGTATGCCCTCTTGGGCAGTAAGGTCCTTATGTGTTGCAGTGTTAGCATCTTGAATTTGCAATTCACTATGAACTTGTTGAGTGGTGACAAGTCCAGAATGACTCTGAGCTTTTCCGAGTCTTTCTTGGGAACACAAAACAGCCTCTCTTGGAATTTGATGGACTTCACCTTTCGGATCACATTTTTCTCCAACAGTTCTTGAACGTACTCCTCCAAAATGGGGGTGGAGTGTTGGAAAAACCGAAGGCATGGGGGTGGAGTGCTGTACCAGCTCCAACCCAGTCCATTCTTGAGTAGGCTTTGGGCCCAGGGATCGAAGGTCCAGCGATCCCAAAATTTCATTAGTCTCCCTCCTACCGGTATCGTTTCACTTGGACTGCCGTCCTGAGGTCTTGCCTCCCTGACCACGACCACCTCTGAATCCCCTTCCCCTTGAGGGGCGCCTAGACGAGCCTCTGGCTGCTCCTCTAGGTTTTGCACGAAAGGAAGAAGACTGTCCTTCGAACGTTGGGGTGAATGTGGTTGACTGACCTGGCACAGCCTGGGGTACCCACTGAAAAGTAGTCGGGGTTTGTGCCACCATCTGGGGCACTGGAGGCAAAGGCAATTGCAGTTGCTGTTGCTGTCTATAAGGCTTGGCTGGCCGAGACGGTAGCCTAGTCCTCATATTCTTCCTCTTTGGTTGAGGACCCTCATCCGGGGAAGATTTTCTTTTGATAGCCAGGCCCCACTTCTGGAGAAGGTTTCTATTCTCCACGGCGGCCTTATCAACAACCTCTTTGACCACATCGGTAGGGAAAAGGTCTTTTCCCCAAATGTTGGAGGATATTAACTTCCTTGGCTCGTGTCTCACCGAAGCCCCGGTGAACACGAACTCCCTGCAAGCTCTCCATGCCTTGACGAAGCCATAAAGGTCCTTCGTCACTGTGGCTAGGTGAGACTTAGCCACTACCATGAACATTTCATGGACCTTAGGGTCACTTGCCATCGTCTCAAGAGTAGTCTGATGAGACATTGAGGCAGCCAGTCTTTCTTTTGTCTCGAACTCTCTTCGTAAAAGAAATTCGGACAACTTGGGGAGGTCCTCGCCGAATTGCCGTCCGGCAATATCAGCCTCCAACTTTCCCACTGAGAATGTCAGATGGACATCCTTCCAGTCCTTGTGGTCCATAGGCAGAGCCAGCGACAAGGGTTTACACTCCTCCAGGGAGGGGCAAGGCTTGCCGGCCTCGATTGCCTTTAGGACAGCCGCAAACCCTTTTTGTAAAAAGGGGAAGGCTCTATCAGAAGAGGACACAAAAGAAGGGAGCTTCTTGCTCAATGCTGCTACCTTCGAATTCGAGAAGCCCCTCTCTTTCATCGAGGATGAAAGTAGGGCTTGAGCCTTAGCGTGGTCCATAATAATGACCTCTTTCGGCTCTGTCTCCTCCCTTGAAGCTGGTTCTTTTCTCAGCCGGACATAGCAGTCCGGATATGATGCCTTGCTGGGCCAGAATTCTACCTCCTCTAGGAGAACTGAACCCAGCTTATCCGAAATGACGATCTTACCAGTCGTCATTGGCATGTGCTCAGCATACCTCCATGGGTTAGCATCTGAGCATATGGGAAGGTCTTTCACATTGAGCCTTTTCCGGGGCCCATGTGATTCTGCTAGGGACTGCATACGCAGTTCCATTGCAGCCGCCTTCTCCTGATTCTCCTTCTGCATTTGTTGGATCATTCCAACAGTCGAAGAGAGGGCCTGTCCCAGTTCTACTGGGAGACCAGCGGATGTTGAAGGGATGGGCTCCTGCATCTGAACCGGAGTAGCCGACACCTCGTCGACCCCATCCTCTGCGACATCCGGGGTTTGAACTTGATCCTGACCTTCTGCCAGGAGGTCTTCTTCCAAACCTTCGTCCACTTCAGACATCCTGTCACACAACTGGATGTCTTGCATCGCATCTGCGACTTCCTCGTCCACCTGGACTAGGTCTTGGGGGATCTCCTCTTGAGGCTGGGGAATCACTGCTTCAGCTGATGCCTGGGGAAAAAGATACGCCCTCATCTTCTCACTAGGAAGATAAGGGCCAGAGGTGTTCTTCTTGAAGCCCCTTACCCAAGTACGGAGCTTTTCCCTAGCTATATCCCTTGATTCCGCCGTTCTAGGGGAATCAAAAGCCTCAGTAATCAGGTTAGTGCATACAGTACATACCTGAGGGTCCCAATACTGGAGATCATTCTTGGAGACAGCGCATGCTGCGTGTCTCCTACAACACTCATGTCCGCAGAGGTTCCTGCTACGGACATTGCAGAAAACATTTCCGCACTTCGGAGGGTCCTCCTGTAAAGAGAAAAAATTTCCATGAGTATCAAGTGAACTATGTATCACTTGGATATGCATAGTATAGCATAACAATTCATAAAGGAAAGACACACACTTGTGTTTCCCTCACAACCCATTGTTGCAGCTTTCCAGATAATAAAATCAAAATTGGTTTATCTCTACTAGAGTAACCAATGCAAGGTTTCCAGAGGAAACAGGTGGAGCTCACACCTAGGCAATGATTTTAAAATCCTGGATAATAGACGGGGAAGAACTCTGCTTCCTGTCTGAGGGCAACAGCAAAGGGCTGTGCAAGAAAACACAATAGTGTTAGAAGATACAGTGCTGTACCTAAACTTTTACTATAGTTTTCTTCTTACTGTATATGCTATACAGAAGAATACTAGTACAGTATAGGAGGATGTGTGCCGGCCTGCCTTTGCAGGCCGGCACACACCACAATTAGCTTTAAAGTATACTACTTAACAGCTATAGGGCGGCAGCCTTCTGGTTCAAATGCCTGTGCCGGCGGCAGTAGCTGCCGGCCAGCAACAGCCAGTGTTGGCCGGCAATGACTGCCGGCCAGTAACTACACAAGGTAGTACCTAGCTGCCGGCCACACTCTTGGTGACCGGCAGACAAGGACTGACATAAGCCGGCCGGCAAAGGTACAAGACCGATGCCAGCCGGCAGCAAAAGAACCAGAAGACTACACCTGCCCGGCTGTCTGCCTCATAGGCCGGCAGCCGGGACAGGTACAGCACTAGAAGAAAATAGAATGGATGCCGGGATAAGAGTGTACACAACCCCCCAAGCCCGGCAACCGAAAGAGTGCATATAAGGAAGGGGAGAAACTTAATTCAGGCTTCCTTGACCAATGCCGTCCGGCTCTGTCGGCAAGCATGGATGAGGGACCAAGAGAGGTCCGGGCAGCACTCGAAAACATAAGACCCTTGCCAGCCAGCATCTCAGCCGGCCGGCAATGGCCTTAGTCAATTCCACATCCCAACCTATACTAGGTCCAGAAGTAGAATGACGTACAGTACAGTAATACCCCTGCCGGCCAGCTCTGCCGGCCGGCAAGGTACAGTACAGTAATGGCAAGGCCATTACGGAGATAGAGGGGGAAGGGACAAAAGGGTCCTGCCAACCTTGCTTTAGTGACAGATCACCCGCAGCCAAGAACTCTGTCTTAGCCTAAGGGAGATCTAAGGGAAAGGGCCAGCAATACTTGCCAGCTTCCAAAGCACCAAAGCAAGGAAGGCGTTGCTACTCCCAAGGGAAGATTTTATCCTCCCCAAGAACAGCAACAGGACTTAGTCTGGTCGATCACAAAAGGAGGAATCATAACTACAGAAACCTTCGATAGTGACCTAAGGGAGCTAAGCTCCCTTTATAAGTGTTAGGTCAGCGAGGGGAACTCTGCCCCAAGCCAGACAACACGGACTCAGACTAAAAACTCTGTTGTTCTGTCCCTCTTTGAACCAGACTTTGCTGGAACAGGAAGGTACAGTAACACCCTAGTATAGTTTTATCGAAAATAAATTCGGAAAAAACCACTTAGGGATAAGCCCAAGGCTTAAACAGAGGGAAAGGGATTGCATACCTTCTCCGAAGAAAAGAAAGCAACCGGGGAGAATAATAAAGTATACTAAGGCTCCATAAGCAATTAGCCTAGGCACCAAGAGAATCGATTACCTAATTCACCGAAACTCTCACGTATACAATCTTGGAAATATTCCACACAGTCTAAAATGTATAAAATATAGCCTAAAGCTTTAATAAACTTTTAATTACACTCGGAAAAACCAAAATCATGCATTAAGTACTAGGACCAAACGACTAGGCTACATGGCCTAGCGTAGGCCAGAATGGCGAATACTTCGCCAAATAATACTAAGCACGAAAGGAAATCCTATGTAAAGCTAAATAGCTAAAATTTATTAAGCAAAACAACCAGGAATGTCACTCTGACTAACTAATTTATATCTAGCGAGTGACAGTGTCCAGGACACCTCTGGTAGGCTACGGCTCTTGTATCAAAGATTAATCCTATTAATCACTCAAAATTTTACCAAGAGCCTACATTTATACATAACAGACACTATACTCAACTTATCCGAGGCCAACGAAGACGGAGAAGCCATGAAAAGCTGAATAAATCCAAGATTTGCGAGAAAAACAGGAAAAAACACCGAGTTGTTAAGCTACGCAAAAAGGAATACAGATGGCGCCAGGATTGGCGCCAGGCACGCATACGAATCGGGGGATTGGGAAGCCTTGGGAGCGGCTCCCCCCTTTTTCTTTCCCGAATTCGTATCTCGTCAATCTCCCTCCTACGAGACGAATCTCTATTCAGGTAGTAGATTGCCATGTGACGTGTCTAGAATACGTTCTCTGATATGTCGCGATATCCCTTTCACGAGGGATACTCGCTCCAGGAGTTAGAATTCTGGTACCTTAAGGTAAATTCTCTGGGAATATCGCCGTAGTTGTAATATACCCTAGGAAGCTACCCTATAGGAACTTCCATCAGGACGACATGGCTTGAGCCCAAAAATATATATATATATATATATATATATATATATATATATATATATACATTGGAGAATTCGGGATAGCCCAATTTTTTATAATATGAAATTAACTATTATAAATCAAAAGCCAAATGCAATTATACATTTACTAGGAACTGCGTATAATAGATAATAATCCCGTTATATGGTATTGCATCAAGAAAACACGTGATTGTAAGCTTGTTTCCTCACCTGTAACAATAAGTTATTCTATTTATCAATAAGCATCGATAACTATTATTTAAATTCTCCTCTTCACTCGAAGGAAAAAACGAATATGAATGAAATCTACTAATTGTCTTCTTCAAGTGAGATAAGAAGATTCAGAGTAAAAATATAATTTCAAGGATGAAGAGGAAGGATTTATAAATAAAAATTTCAAGATATACTCTCATAGAAAAAAAAAAGAAAAAAAAAAAAAACATCATGTTAGAGTTCCATGCTATTCGGTATTGAGTGTCAACATTGAAAAATACAGAAACGAAATTATATTTGCATCATTCTGATACCATAAGATGTACAGTGTTATTAAAGGTAGGGTGAAAGGATTTCGCTGTTTTATCAAAAAAGAAAATATTCTATCTGCATGGAAAAAGATAAACATTGTTAACTTTTCCATAGAATATGTTAGTAACGTATATCAATTAACATATTTAATATGAGTATGTAAGGGAATGAAATATATATATATATATATATATATATATATATATATATATATATATATATATATATATATATATATATATATATATATATATATATATATATAAATATACATATATATATATACATATATATATATATATATATATATATATATATATATATATATATATATATATATATATATATATATAAATGTGAACACATATTTCATATAACTTGAGAAGCAATAGATAGCATCAGTATCGACTTTTTTATTCTTCAAATAAACAAAAAATTATTAACAAATACGCTACACAGAGGCAAGAAAACTTTAAGAAAAGGCATCAGTTAATAGCAGAACTCAAAATTTGTGAATTACTGTAAACACATATATGAAAGAAGCTTTTCGTCTTTGTATATTGTTTTATATTTGTAGAAGTTTGCACCTCTTTGATTAATTTGATGAACAACATTTTTATTCAATTAGTTATTTGATATACTTATAATTTTTTTTTCAACAATATCTCTTTTTTTATCTTTCATAATTTGATAATAATTTGATGATGATAATAATAATAATAATAATAATAATAATAATAATAATAATAATAATAATAATAATAAAGATATCAAAATTAATAACAATGTTTACACTAATGATGTTGACAATAACAACAATATTAATAATGAATTGGAACATCAAACAATGGAAGTTTATGTAGTGTTGGTAGTTAAGCTACAAAAGCACAATAATAAAATACCAAAATTTTCCCAGAAAGAAATGAATATGCATTTCTGAGAGAGAGAGAACCGTAATTGCATGCTATAAATGGGAGCAACACTACAAATAAATAACGATGAGGAGTGGGGAAGGAATACATACTATAGTATGAAGCCATGTTTGAAATATTCAGGTTTTATTTATGAATCACAAAAAACAGAGGAAAACTTATTTTTTCGAAATTAAGGTCGTATGATTACAAACACAAAGCATATGGTTTAGAAGTAATGTTAAGAATAATTATATCAATGAATCATAATCCCCTATCAAATTCGTTGGATGTTGTTCAAAAACATAAGTATATACAAGATAAAAACCATTGATAAAGTTAAAGAAAAAAAAACAATGTTATGTATTACTATGCTAACAAAAGATATATCATGAAACGGCTGTGTAAATTTTCTCACTTCCTTATAATATTACATAAATCAAATTCAGTAGATGACATGGCTGTATTTATTCTATGAACTAAAAGAAAACACTTCACTGATTCCATTTGTATGTATCTTATCCTAAACATCGATATCATAGTTGGATTAAATAAAAGGAAATATTTATCGTCCAGAAACTATTACGCAACCATTCTCATACATATAATTCACCAAGGAACTGTATAATAAATGCACCTCATACTCGTTTATCTTATATTGAAGGGAGTCTCTCTCTCTCTCTCTCTCTCTCTCTCTCTCTCTCTCTCTCTCTCTCTCTGATGTTTCAGTATGTATTTTATATAGCTATGTTTAAAGAACACATTGGGAAAAGTAATGAGAAATGAAAAGATAATCAAGTTTATAAATATATATATATATATATATATATATATATATATATACACAGTATATATATATATATATATATATATGTATGTATATATATGTGTGTGTATATATCTATATATATATATATATATATATATATATATATATATATATATATATATATATATATATATATATATATATATACATATATATATATGTATATATATATATATGTGTATATATATATACATATATATATATATATATATATATATATATATATATATATATATATATATATATATATATATATATATGAAGAGTATAAGCATAAAGTAGAGTAATCACCTTTTATGCTGTTGCATCACAAAAAAAAAAAAAGATATACGTGTTTCACTACTTTTACCAGGTTAACTCAGATAATGAGCTATCGCATTTCCTTGATAATATATAAAGGCAATTATTGAAGTTACTATTTTAAATTCGAGTGAGAGAAACTAATAAGAGTGTACTCGGTCAACTGTTTTTTCCAGTAGAGGCAAAAACGTCATAAGTGAAAACATTCTAATTTTAGGGATGAAATGGAAAGATATTTAAATGAAAAATTCAGAATATATCACAAGCAATAAAAAGGAGATGAACTTTTTTTATATTGAAATAAAAATAATCATATTAAAGAGTTATTCGCTCTGCGGAATTCAAAAATAAAAATAATCGTATTAGAGTTATTCGCTCTGCAGAATTCAGTCTCAACATTTAAATACCTGTAAAGAAAAAGAACTCTGGGCGTGTTAGATGTAGTAGAGCATTAAGCTAAGATCATAGGATTTAAGGTAAAACTAATGGAAAGGATTTTGCTGGTATATCGTAAAAGAAAATATTCTAGCTACTTGAAAAATAAAACATTGCTAGCTCTTTTAGAAAGTGTGTTATATAAGAAAAATATTCTAAAGCCTTACATGACATTATAATGTTGGTTAGGTATATCAATCCTCATATTTAATGTGAATATATAAGTGGTTGAATTCTAAATTGTAGGAACACATATTTAACATAACTTGAAATGAAATAAATAACCCGAGTGTAAACAAGTATATATATATATATATATATATATATATATATATATATATATATATATATATATATATATATATATATATATATATATATATATATATATATATATATATAAGACAATTTAATAAATTTGATACACAGAGTCAAGTAAAGTTTAAGAGTATATTAGTTTAGAGTTGAACTGATACTTTGTGAATTATTGTAAAAAAAACAATACACGATTGAAGCATTTTACTTTTTGTACATTGTTACCTCCACCAACGAAGTTGTAAGGAGGTTATGTTTTCGGCCTTGTTTGTGTGTTTGTTTGTGGACAGATTCCTAGCCACAGTTTTAACCGTAGAGTAATTAAACTTGCAGGAATTAACTGTTATATAAAAACTGGAAATTAATAAATTTTGGAGTGTCAAGGTCAAACATCAAGGTCAGGGTCAAGCAAAAGTTCGAAAAATAAGCATCGGGAGCAGATGTCTTCCCTCTACTGAATGCCACTCTAGTTTTATATTTTCTATACTTGGTAGCTCTGCGATTTATTGGACAAACAACAGGTTAATTTGCTAAATGTATAATTATTTTTTCCATAATTTTGTGTATTTTCATGATTATTTTACCACCACCAACAAAGTGGAAAGGAGGTTTTGTTTAAACTGTTATGTAAAGAGCTGTTTAGGTCAAAAGTCAAAGTCGAGTCCAAGGTCAAGGTCAAGCAAAAGATTAAATCCCGGTAATCAACCATATACCATAATTGTAGTCTTAAAGTAATGAAACTTGCTGGGATTTTAAACTGTCATGTAAAGAGCTGGAAATTATTAAGTGATTCTGGGAAAGGCACACTGGTTTCCAGAAATAAGTTACCCTGGTGGCGGTGTGCACTCTCCAATTGCTTTTCTACTTTTGATGAGTTTGTGAATAATAATAATAATAATAATAATAATAATAATAATAATAATAATAATAATAATAATAACTAGCGGGGCACTCAGTAGAGCACAGACCTTTGCTATGGCAGCTCATTAATCGACCTTTCGTTTGACCTTAATTTTGACCATTGACTTTAACATGTATTAATTGGCGTGAGTTTTCATGCACTCAAATATAAAGCAAGTTTAAAGTCTCTGTGGCAACGATGTCCAACCGTATGGGTGATTACGTGAATTGGTCATTTTGATTGACTGTAATATTGACATTTGACTTTGACCTTCTAAAATTCAATAATTTCCAGTTTTTCCCATTACAGTTAATCACTAGAAGTTTCATTACTCTACGATTAAAATTGTGTCCAGAAAGTTGTTCGTAAACAAACACAAACACACATAAACAAACCCACAAAGAGAGACGAAAACATAACCTCCTTCCATCCTCATTGGCAGGATAATAATAATAATAATAATAATAATAATAATAATAATAATAATAATAATAATTACATAATGTTAACAATATCATTAACATTAGAAATGAATTGTAGTTGAGCCCCAGAAGCCCATTAACAAGATAACAAGATTTCCTATGGGAACAAAAATTAATACCCGCAATACTACAAATAAATGAAGGAAACGATGGGGAAGGTATAGAAATTATAACAAAAAGCCATGTTTGGAATGTGCTGCTCTTATTTGTAAGTCACAATACTAGAGACGAAGTAATTTTTTCGATATTGTGTTTGGTAGTATGAATACATACCCGCGGGCTAGGGTTTAACAGAGTTTAAGAATATTTAAATTGATATATCCTACCCTAATATAACAGGCGTTTAATATTGTGAAAAACATGCATATTCACATGATAAAAAAAAATATTGATATATTAAAAAAAAATAAAAAATTCTTCTATTGTGGGTGTATATATATATATATATATATATATATATATATATATATATATATATATACACACACATATATATATATATATATATATATATATATATATATATATATATATATATATATATATATATATATATATATATATACATCACATACATATACCAAGGCACATCCCCCAATTTTGGGGGGTAGCCGACACCAACAAATGAAACAAAACAAAAAGGGGACCTCTACTCTCTACGTTCCTCACAGCCTGACAAGGGACTCAACCGAGTTCAGCTGTTACTGCTAGGGTGCCACAGCCCACCCTCCCCCGTTATCCACCACAGATGAAGCTTCATAATTCTGAATCCCCTACTGCTGCTACCTCCGCGGTCATCTAAGGCACCGGAGGAAGCAGCAGGGTCTACCGGAACTGCATCACAATCGCTCGCCATTCATTCCTATTTCTAGCACGCTCTCTTGCCTCTCTCACATCTATCCTCCTATCACCCAGAGCTTTCTTCACTCCATCCATCCACCCAAACCTTGGCCTTCCTCTTGTACTTCTCCCATCAACTCTTGCATTCATCACTTTCTTTAGCAGACAGCCATTTTCCATTCTCTCAACATGGCCAAACCACCTCAACACATTCATATCCACTCTAGCTGCTAACTCATTTCTTACACCAGTTCTCACCCTCACCACTTCGTTCCTAACCCTATCTACTCGAGATACACCAGCCATACTCCTTAGACACTTCATCTCAAACACATTCAATTTCTGTCTCTCCGTCACTTTCATTCCCCACAACTCCGATCCATACATCACAGTTGGTAAAATCACTTTCTCATATAGAACTCTCTTTACAGTCATGCCCAACCCTCTATTTTTTACTACTCCCTTAACTGCCCCCAACACTTTGCAACCTTCATTCACTCTCTGACGTACATCTGCTTCCACTCCACCATTTGCTGCAACAACAGACCCCAAGTACTTAAACTGATCCACCTCCTCAAGTAATTCTCCATTCAAAATTACATTCAACCTTGCACCACCTTCCCTTCTCGTACATCTCATAACCTTACTCTTACCCACATTAACTCTCAACTTCCTTCTCTCACACACTCTTCCAAATTCTGTCACTAGTCAGTCAAGCTTCTCTTCTGTGTCTGCAACCAGCACAGTACCATCCGCAAACAACAACTGATTTACCTCCCACGCACACACGCACACACACACACACACACACACACACACACACACACACACATATATATATATATATATATATATATATATATATATATATATATATATATATATATGTATATATATATATATATATATATATATATATATATATATATATATATATATATATATATAAATCTAACAATGAGGGATAAAACCATTATTCTGAAAATTGTTCAGAATATTAGACTTTATACAACCCTACAATGAAGGCTATTCTACAATGATATCCAAGACTATTAATCAATTTTTACATATACTGTGTCGCTCCAAAATTGGTTCACGTGTTAGTTCTCTTCTAATATTCCAGACTAATATTGATATCCTTATGACCATTTCCTTTACAATTGAGGTCTGAGCCGTCTCCATACTAATAGATTTCTATGTCAAATCTTAAATTACAGTACTTGAGTTATTGTATTTTCATTTTATTAACCTGATAGTACCAGTATGCTTATTTATGCTTTGATCTTTTCTAAAAATAATTTCTGAAGTTTTTTTGATGTCTGATTACTTGATGCCAGATCTTCTTTATTATTAATATTTCCATGGAATGTACAGGTACAGGTACTTCAGGGTATAAGGAATAAATGAAAATTATAAACTCCAGACTTATAGTATTTTAGTGATTTCTATATATAATTTTATTGATATAAGCATTAAAAAAAATTAATTTTCTCTGAAATATAATAGTATGAACACATACATGGACAATTATGCGTGCCAGCGCAGTTGTACATTATGCACTAATGCAAAGAAAGCAAGGAACCAAATGGTGGTAAACAAAATCGAAAAGTTCCTGTACAGAGTAAGTAATAAAGGAAACTCATGTAGAATACATAAAAAATACATAACATAAAATAATCATAATAAAGGGTTAGTGAATATCCGTTCAGTAGAGAAGGGTGTGTGCACAACAAAATTCTATTTTTCATGAAATATTTAACAGCTTGATTTCAGAGGAAGAGTGACATTACTTTTTGAGTACTGAATTTTCACATTCGTCTTACACATTATGCATCTTCTTGAAGTTACCAGAGATTCGGGACGATAAATGGTGTTGTTTATCCATACTTCCTTTGGTAGGAGAGCTTTGCTTCCTTGGGGCTTTTGATTGCATCCTTTCAGGCTTTGTTTTTTGGACGAGTATCTGAGCAATGAACCGTCTATATTTTGTTAAGAATGTTAGTTCTTGTGCCGATTTCGTACAGTTGCCAACAAAACACCATCCCTGTGTTTAAAGCAGCAATAATAGGAGGAAAATACTACTTCTTCACTCTAATTTCCGGGCTAAATTCTGACAAAGATCTGTCGAACAAGCCGTTACCACCCATGACTTTTATTATATGCTTTTACTGTAAAAGTTTGTTCAATGTTAACTCTTCCTACACCTTCTTGCTACTTTTTTTTCCGCGCCAATGGGATTTCGACCTTCGTAATTACTACATAGAGTAACAACAGCATTTTCATCTGATCGATAGTCATAGGATCCCCTTGGTTTATCTTTCATATGCTATGTTTTGTTTGATCTGAATAAAACCTTTGCTTGGTATGTTTAGTACAACCAGAACTGCATTCACGACTTACTCTACTCCATAAGGGTTCCTTGGACGGCTGGTTTTCTGATTTACCTCCATAGTCCTTGCTTAATAGGAAATCCCAGCTGAACTAATCATGATCCATGATTTGAATTACAAATTCCCTGATGTTTTCTTTCAGATCCTACCCTAGTTTCACTTCAGCCATTTTCTTATTACCAAGATTTGCATTATCAGCGCTATGAAGAAACTTCTTGGTTTCCTGAAACTAATTTGGCTCATGGTCAGGGTAAGGATGGGTTATTCAAGACCTTGTGGTTTTCTCCAATAATCTTTCTCACTTGATCTGATATCATACGTGATAAAAAAAAGTCCTATAAAATCCATAACTTCTTCTAACTCAATTTCAAAGTTTTGGCAATTCTTCTAATGTTTTGCATAACGATTAGTTTCATGCACTGGGAGTTCAATAAGACCTTCAAAGACGTTCATGAAAATATCCCATTCATTTGAAGCAGATTTTACTGGACAAATTCTAAGAGAGTTTCATATATGCATATTCACGCTCCTTGCCCCTTTCCTATTCCATACCTTCCCCATCTATATTTTTCTTCGTCCAGCAAGGAATATCCCTTCTATCAATTTCTTCTAAGTCTTCCATTTTTTCATCATCTACCAAAGAATTCAAATATTTACTTCATCAGCTATTTCATCTGGAACACCATAAGAGTCAAGATCATAATCTTTTATATTTTCTTCATCACTTCCAACTCCCTCTTCTGGAATGGCTGTACAACGAACACAAATGTCAAATGTGATATGATATTCATTAATAGAAAAGAAAAATGTAATATATGCAGAGAAAAAATTATAAAAAAGAAGAATGTAATAACTGCCTTCTGATTCAAGCAGTCATCGTGACTGTGTGTGTATGTTTGTGAGCGTGTGTGTTTGTGTGTGTTTGTGTGTGCTTGTGTGTGTGTTTATTCGTATCTATCTTTGTATGTGTAGATATTCTCTGCCTGTGTGTGTGTTGAATTCAAGAATCTGTTTAGCAATAAATTTTACCTGTAATAACAATATATGCTGTCTTGATATTCGGCGTTATTTATGGCATCACGGAGAAATTTGTGATGAACAATTCTCTTTAAATAGAAAGAGTTTGGATTAATTTTATCTGACTGTCAAGGATACACTAATGGTGTCAACACTTCAACATGTTTCGGCAGATTCAATTGATCATAGCGTACTATGCATATCAAAACATGTGCATAACTCGGTCTACAACACGAGGAGTAAGTGTGTGTGTGTGTGTGTGTGTGTGTGTGTGTCTGCGCTTGCGTACTATGATGTATGTCTGAGTAGATGCCATGTTATGTGTGCATATTATGTATTAGTTCATGTATATGAATTTTTTTTTTTTCATATATTTACGTAAGGCGTGTGAGTATGTGCATGTGTGTAGGTGTGTATATGCACCCAATCAAAAGTATGTGTGTAAGCATGTTAGGTTCTAGTTCATGTACTTGCATGTGTTATTTTTTTTTATATAGGAGTAAGCTGTTTGTGTTTGTGTGTATATGTATTTATGTGTGCGTTTGTGTGTGCACCTAATATAAATGGTCCAAAGAAAAAAAAATTCCTATTGACTCTATCGGAGTCGCTAAGGAAAAAAGTAATCTGAATAAAATCAGCTAATGCCTAAACAATCACAACACGTATTTATTTCCAAAGAAAATATATATTATATTAGATTTAGAGGGTAATGAATGCGTAAGATGACAATTACTATTTTTTTAAAAAAGGAAATAGTGTGCAACAGTGAAATATGAAAAATCACTGAAAACTTGAGTCAAAGAAAAACCATGAAAGAAAAAAAATCACTTTACTTCATAGACAAGTAATTTCTATCGATACCTGTATCTTAAAACAATTTAAAGATAATATAATCTTGTGGGAATTCTATAAAGAATATTTCAAAGCATGGCTCCTTATGGAATCAATGGAACCGTATGGGTATATTAAATTAAGATAGGTTCACCCTTGGAGTCCATTATTCCTCAAAGGTTTTACCCACCTAGAGGATTTAACTCAATTACTATATCAGGTGAATTAATTGTTCACACAACTACAGACACTGTAACTTTAACTATTTTGATCAAATTATAATCAGCTTTGAATTTCTTTATAAGCCCAACAGTCAAACAGAGATAAAGGATCAAATCAAGAGGCTACTATTTACGCATACGTTTTAATACCAAACCTCTATTTAGTCCTATAAAAATATAAAAATGTATATTGAATTTATTGGAAATGTTTAATACCTAACTTTTAAGTACACATAGGTTTAAACAATACCTTTTCCAAAAGATACTAGAGAAAGCAACAAAGGAATTACACCTAGTTTTGCAGGCGCCACTTGGGAAACGAGATGTGTTCAACTGTGACCTTTGATGTACAAACTTGCTAGTAACTGGCATATTCAGTACATATATTAGGAATCCTAATTTTCTTCTATTTGTATCATTATGTCTCATTCTTCGGCTTTTTAAAAATGCAGACACATTTTGCGTATCGATATAATCTGCTGTATTGCATTTTTATGAAACACTCATAAATATTTTAAGGACACTGGAAAGATGCTGGTAGACGTATAAGGAGTAAATAACGTTATTAACAGTATTTGTTGCACTCCTATCGATTTTAGGGCAACCAGCTTTATTTACCTGTAAAAAAATATATGTATGAGTCATTCTAACAAATTCATGCTCATCTTATATATATATATATATATATATATATATATGTATATATATATATATATATATATATATATATATATGCAGTATATATATATATATATATATATATATATATATATATATATATATATATATATATATATATATATATATATATATATATATAGTACTCACTTATATTTACGTATGGGCAAATAGAATTTCCAAGAAGGTTTAATTAATCATTGAAAACATTAATTTCTTTTTTTTCTTTTACGATTGCTTTAATCAACCATATTTTACATTGAGCAATTAGAATTATAACTGACCTTCTGTAGAAATCATTTTTTATTCGGCAACATTAAGGGTAACCAAAAAATGCCATGAGAACTCTCTCTCTCTCTCTCTCTCTCTCTCTCTCTCTCTCTCTCTCTCTCTCTCTCTCTCTCTCTCTCTCTCTCTCTCTCTCTCTCTCTCTCTCAGTTTGCAAATCCTTGTTCATTCCGAGTCAGCAAGTCCTCTTGTTTCCAGGATTAATGCCAGAGTCCATCAGTGCCAAGGATGATGAGACAGCTTTTCCCTGCTTGGTAAAACGGTGAAGCATTCAGCGGGTATCCTTTGAACCAAAGAGCACCAGGAACCGGTTTTGCTTTGTTAGCTTAGAGAGTGCTTCGCGAGTCTCTTGGTCTGTAATATGACACCGCGAGTTTTTTCCGATATGATGAATTAAAATTGAAATAATCAAATAAAAACATTGGCATCGTTGTATATTTTTCTAACATTTTAGTGGTAAAATTATTTGATTATCATTCCAATAAATAAATACGTAGCTGGAACGAAAGCAAGAGTCAGAGATAGTGAGGGAGAGAGCTTGTATTTGGAAGGGCGGGGATAAATGGATAAAGCGTGAACGTTTTATAATCTCCTTCAGTTCTTCGATTTTCTTCTGAGGTTTTAAAATTATTCTTCTTGCGTTAATCAAAACTTTGTCAAGATTTAGTTATGAAACCAATATTAAAATCATAACCCAATGCCTTCAAGACTGATTCGTTATAGGTCTCAGCAGAAAAAAAAAAAAAAAAATGAGTCGAGTGTAAATTTCTATATAAAATGTCTTACTCACCATCATTATTTGAAATTACGGACATTTCAGTACTGACGTTACCTGCATCGTTTCCCCTGATATAAGAATTGGCATACAAACTAAATAACTTTAGTCGTAAACTCACTGTAAGAAAATATGATATGGTTTAACATATATCAGGGTTTTTTTATCACGAAAAAACGCATAATGCAATAACAGATAGAAAATTCTTGAGCAAATAAGAGATAAAACATTATAAACTGATTAAAACTATTTACATTTATTTCATTCATTACTTTTGCATAGAGAAAAATTAGATTTCAAGGCAAAATCTGAAATCCTTCATATCGAGAAAAGTAATTTATATAACACACACACACACACACACACACACACATATATATATATATATATATATATATATATATATATATATATATATATATATATATAAACTTCTACCTCATACTTGGGATCGAACGCTGGCCCTTCAAATGAAAGGCCAGGTCGAAACCAACCATGCCACGAGAGGCCATAAAAGAAATCGGAACCTAACGGCTAATAAGCTGTCCATGATTTACCTGGCGAGACATCAGTCTCTTACCAGCGAGTTTTACCCGACTTCCCGGCCGACCACGTGACACAATTGATAGTAATTCATTCAAATTACCCCTAATGAGTTAATATGGATAAATATCAACACAACATCGTGTTCAAATAGAAATAAATTTCTACCTCATACTTGGGATCGAATGCTGATATATATATAGATATATATAGATATACAGTAGATATAGATACACACACACACACATATATATATATATATATATATATATATATATATATATATATATATATATATATATATATATATATATACACACAGTAGATATAGATACACACACACACATATATATATATACATAAATAGATAGATAGATATAGATAAACACACACACACATATATATATAGATAGATAGATAGATATAGATGCATATATATATATATGTATATGTATACATAAATATATGTATACATATAGATAAAGATACACACACACACACACACACATATGTATATATATATATATATATATATATATATATATATATATATATATATATATATATATATACAAATATATATATATATATACAAATATATATAAATATATATATAAATATATATATTCATATATATATATATATATATATATAAATGTATATATATATAAATATATATATATATATATATATATATATATATATATATATATATATATATATATATATATGTCCTAATCCTTGTATATAATATATGTAGAAGTATGTGTTTTATACAGTGAGATTAATGACCCTTTTAAGAGTACTATGACTGTCATAAATTGTAGTGCACGATCACTGAACTCTGTTATAGGTGACCTGTGTGAAGTCAGATATGTGACGTGTTGTAACCCTATTGGTGACAGTATATTTCTATCACAAGGGGAGATTTCTATAAACTCTAACAATTTAGCAGATTGACAGAGCAACATTTCAATCACTTCTTCCGAGGGGTAAGCAGCACCACTCGAGCGATCATTAGAACAAGAAGATACTCGTCTGACGAGTATCGGGTAGTGTAAAATTTACTCTCAAACATTTTTATGATAAAGTGAAAAACCCATGTTCCGATGTATCATTATCTGTTGACAGGGACATTTTTATTTACCACCCCCCAAGATCCTCACTCCGGGAGGAGATGTGCATTCACCATCTCTAGTCTATGGTATATGGAGGACACTCCTACCTTTAATATGGAATGGCAAGTACTAGGCAGAAATCGAGCATAAAATATATACATATACATAGGCTTATTGAGAAAGTCTTTCAAGATTTTCGGTGATCTATCTATTCTGAAGAAGTGTTTTAATTCTTTCATTCTACCTTGTTTTGAGTATTGTTCTCCTGTCTGGTCTTCAGCTGCTGATTCTCATCTTAAATTGTTGGACAGAAACTTAAGGTCTATTAAATTTCTTATTCCTGATCTTGATATTAATCTCTGGCACCGTCGTTCAATTAGTTCATTATGCATGTTGCATAAGATTTTTCATAACTCTGACCATCCTTTACATTCAGATCTCCCTGGACAATTCTATCCTGTTCGTAATACTAGGCAGGCCGTTAATTCTAATAGCCAGGCCTTCTCCATCACGAGGCTCAATACTACGCAGTACTCTAGAAGTTTTATTCCAGCTGTTACCAAGTTGTGGAGTGATCTTCCTAATCGGGTGGTTGAATCAGTAGAACTT
This sequence comes from Palaemon carinicauda, assembly GCF_036898095.1. Taxonomy (NCBI): domain Eukaryota; kingdom Metazoa; phylum Arthropoda; class Malacostraca; order Decapoda; family Palaemonidae; genus Palaemon; species Palaemon carinicauda. The sequence goes on along the minus strand of NC_090750.1, from coordinate 49,799,528 downwards.
CAAAAGTTCAAAGTTGGAGCAAATGCTTTTTTGTTGACCAGGCGGACATGAGTCTTTTATAGTTTATTTATGACATATTTGTTTTTGATGTTGTTAATAGTTTATATATGACATGTCTGTTTTGACGTTGTTACTGTTTTTAGAATGATTTCTTGTTAATTTGTTCTCTTCATTTATTTATTTCCTTATTTCCTTTCCTCACTGGGCTATTTTTCCCTGTTGGAGCCCCTGGGCTTATAGCATCTTGCGTTTCCAACTAGGGTTGTAGCTTGGATAGTAATAATAATAATAATAATAATAATAATAATAGAAATCATCCCAAAAAATTATCTTACGCCAAAACAATACAAAAAAGGAAAAAAAGTAAAAATATTACATGTAATAATGCACATAATGTAATATAAAATATGTTTACTCATTTCTTCTTATGACCTCCGCAACTATATTTACAGAATACCAAAAGGGAAAAAAATCATATCAATGTCGGTTTTACACTACCTCATCAAGAACAAGGTATCAGCAACTGGTGAAGTTGAGATGAACTGGAAAACGCAATAAGAGGAACAACTAAAAGGAAATGGGAGATGGGTAACTGGAGAAGATTATCCAGAACTAAGAGGAAACCTAGGGACCATACAGGAAACACCAGAGCTCTTGATAGTAGAAGTGGAAAAAAAGTTTAGGAGCTATGGCAAGTGAGAGAGCATCAGGAATAGATGTAGTACCAAAGAAATTGCTCGAAACTGGTGGCTAAATGGTAGAAAGATGGTTATATGATTTATGCAACGATAAAGTAAATGGAAAGGAGCCTCCAAATGACTGGATTGGAAACATTATAATTTCAACACGGAAGAAAGAGTGTAACACCACCTTTTGCAAGAAAAATTATAGGCCTATCAATCTAGTGCATGCTATAAAGTTTTAGCCAAAATCATACAAACCAAAATAAAGAGGTAAGAAAAGAAAATAATTGATGAGGGGCAAGCAGGATTTAAGGCTGGTAGAGGAACAATTGATCATATATTCTCCTCACAAATCATTCAAAAATTCTGGGAGAAAGAAAAAAAATCTTTATTGTGCATCATTTGATTTCAAACGTGTCTGACTCTATATTGAGGAAAGGAACGATTGAAATTTTGAAAGAATGGTTTTTAGAACCAAAAATACTGGAAACCACCTGGAGATTGTATGAAACGACACCAGCTACAGTAAGAAAAGCAATGCTTGACAGAAGAGTTCAGAACCACTGATGCTGTTATACAGGGTTACCACCCATCACCACACCAATTCAACTTATACTTATAATGAGTAATGAGAATGGCACTTGGAGATTTTGAGGCTGTCATAGATATAAGAGGGACAAAAATATCTAACATGAGATATGCAGATGACATAGTGCTTGTAGCAGAAACTAAGGAAGAACTTCAGAGAATATTGAGAATGGGGGAGGAACAGTGCAATACGTATGAATTAGCGATAAACAGAAAGTAAACCAAAAGTATCAAAATTGGAAGCCAAAGAGAGTAATCAAGATATACAGCTACCAGAGGGACAAGTGGAAAAGGCCAATGACTTCAAATATTTGGGAAGGTTTTTATACAGTATATGGAAAGATGGAAAGAGAAATTCAAGACCGAATCTCAAGTAGCCAGAAAAAAATTTGGAAGGATAAGAAGATTCTGGAATGATAGAAATATATACATTCATTTTAAAACAGGTTATTAAGAGTAATAGTCATCCCCACTATGATAAATGGTGCCGAATGTTGGGAACTGAAGAGAGAAGAGAAAAAGTTATTAGCCTTGGAGGTGAAATGTCTGAAAAAAAAAAATCTGTGGAATAAGATGGGAGGACAGAATTATGGACGAGAGAGGGGGAGAATGAGCTGGTATTGAGGACACAATTCTGATTACAGTGGAGGATATTCACAGGAGACGGTCTGTGCATGTACAGAGCATAGAACAGGACAGATTGCCAAGGATAATGCTGCATGGACGAGTGGCCGGAAACAGTCCGAGTGATTCATGGGTGAAAACCTTCAAGAGAGAGAGAGAGAGAGAGAGAGAGAGAGAGAGAGAGAGAGAGAGAGAGAGAGAGAGAGAGAGAAATTATTATGAGTCTAACTTGTTTATTCTTTCTAGGAATGACCAATCAGTTATGGAAATTTTCCTCTTACATATTGAGAACAAGAAATGATTAAGGTCTATACAATACACACCCTCTCACACTCAAAGCACTCTACATCTACCTATCTAAAAGTAGACCGTGTTTCATGTGAGCAAAGAAATTAGAATCATGAGTTTGTTTAAAGCCAGAGCAAATGTCTTTTAGAAATACATGCTGCTCCCTTTGTTGATGATATGATTTCAAATATCCATGACAATGTCCACTAAATCAATTGTGAGGCAGTTTATTTAGTAGGATACTAGGTGGCACAGTGTCGAAAGATCCTCTTAAATTTAAAAAGAAACACACTAAAAACTGTCAGTGGGTATGCTGTTAGTAGAAATATTATTTTCCAAAGAGTGTAATCTATTTAAATGCATGATATTTTGGTACAGCTATCGATGCTCAGTATAGTTCAGCAAAATGTAAAATAATTGCTGAATTTCATTTAAGATTTGATAGTATATTTATCAAATTATTACACCAATTTTTCAGCCTCTTTTTTTCACATTTGAAATTTCAACACAATCAACTTGATTAAGAAAACGGGAGACCAATATTGGTGCTGATAAAAAAAAATGTATAGGACAGAAATTATAACTAATTGACTAACTGCTAGCCGGAGAAGCCGCAGCAGGGATAAGATACTCTGTGTAGATGGCTAAGTCACTGGCGGTTTATAACATATCTCTTTCGCTCCATCATTAAAATAAAACAAAACCAGATCATGCGAGAGTTTTTGCCAAGATGATACAGCTTCAGTTAGCACTGGCGTTTCGATCGATATAGAAAGCTGGTCAACACATTTTCGTACTATACACACTTCGAGATTAAGAAATCATCCTTAACAAACTTTCTGCCAAGGAATTGCTTTTATATGAAACTTAAATAGCTTTTCTAAAATAAATCAAATATTTATTAAACATTAACAAAGGCAAAAATAAAAACAAAACTAGGTGGTAGCATTAAAAAAGTTATTATAATAATAATAATAATAATAATAATAATAATAATAATAAAGTTATTAATAATAATAATCATCAACATTAGCATCATCATCATCATCATCATCCGAATTTTCTTTCTAATTGTTTCTCCTTCTACGACCATGTATTTAATAAGAAAATAGTGGCCAAGTAAAGGCAAATGTATAATCTATATAACTGCATCAGTAATTTAAATAATAATAATAATAATAATAATAATAATAATAATAATAATAATAATAATAATAATAATAATAATAATAATAATAATAATATTAGAAGAAGAAAAAGTTCTGAAAATAAATCATAATTGTTCCTGATTAGGCATTTTATTCCTGAAACCGAGTTTGCATGTATCATATCAGTAAACTTATTTGAAAAATTTGACATTTGTTTTTTTCTTTCTTTTTAAAGTAGAAAGTGATTCAGATTTCCCGAACTCTTTAATCAGTGAATCAAGTCTATATATTTTTTTATTTGTAAGTTGCCTAAACATAAGCAGGAAAAAGTAATACGAATTCATATACTTTCATTTTTAAAATGATTACATGAATAGAATAACAAATCATTGAATAATCATACACCACAAAAAATAATGATTACATAAATAGATAAATAAATTATATGAATAAATGAAGAGATTACTGAATAAATAAACATATGAAGGAGGAACAAAAAATTATTTTTAGGGAAAACTACACTTGATTAATATGAATCTTCTTTAGGATGATTATGGTTAATGATATATCGGGAAAAACATGACAGCCAAAAAAAAAAAAAAAAAAAAAAAATTAAATACCGTGTAGACTAAGAGGAATTATGAGCTTAAAAATCCCACTTCGAAAATCCTGTTTGGATGATCAGCGTGAATTCATCACACTCAATAGGATTTACTTTGAAATCGTTGAATAAGAGAATAAAAATCGAGTTAGGCAAATCAGATTTGTCTTCCCCAAACCCAATTGCCGTGATTTATAAAAGGGGAACTATTGAATGGTATTGGTGGGGTCCCCATCCGAATCCTATATGCCTGTGGCTGAGATAAGTAAGTGGCGTGTATACAAATGCGCATACACATAGGATATATATATATATATATATATATATATATATATATATATATATATATATATATATATATATATATATATATATATATATATATATATGTATATGTATGCATGTATATATATATATACATAAATTAATATATATATATATATATATATATATATATATATATATATGCATGTATATATATACATAAATGAATATATATATATATATATATATATATATATATATATATATATATATATATATATATATATATATATATATAATATCAGCCTTTATGAGTTGAAATACCGTCACTTTTTGGAAGGAATCTCCATGTTCACAAAGCTTTTTCTAGTCAGTGCCGCCCATGGTAGGTTGGTTTGCTTTGAGCGATCACACAAAAATCTCCCACCATAACCAATCCGCGTTGGCCAGTTTTGTGATGAAAATTCACCAAATACTAGACATGAATCGACATACCCGAAGCCTTTATCCTGCAGTGGATTAGAGAAGGACACATTTGTTGTTGTTGGGTTAATGTTTTTTTTTTTCCATGTGTCTTATCCACATTCATCTTTCTTTCTTTTTTTTTTCTTCATAAGAATGTTAATCATATATTTTGGAATCTCCTCCCATATTATTTTCTTTTTCTTTTTCTTTTTCCACCACTAACCGGAACTCGTCTTCACTTCCTGTTTTTAGAAAGATCATAAATGCTTCCAAATACTAATATCCTGATGTATTTGAGTTGTAAATTTCAATACATTTAGATTATAGATATTCCTCCTTTCCATATACATAGTGAGTAATTGGCATTAGTCATATAGGTGAATTAATGCTGTTTTATTTGTCTTTGATTCCTTACGAAAGAAATAATTAAAATAGATAAGCAATGGAATGAGATTTTTCTGTCATGAATTATACCAAGCCAGTAGAAAATGTGGAATAATAACAGGAAAATTCTGAAGAATACAAATTATCCGTTTAGGCCAGGTGAGCATAGATATTTCAGTAAAGACGACACCATAATTCAGACAATATAAAAAAGTCTAGTTTTTTTTATTCACCTATCCAACACACATTCAGCTAAATACATTATCCAGGTATGGTTCCTTTACATTTAATATCAAACTCACTCATGGCAGATATCACAAATGCTTCCCAGGTGTCTTCTGACGCGACACACCAGAGTCTTGGTTGAGAACAACGGACAGTAAAACGACTCCTAGTTGGCAGGTGCTGTGAAATGCATCATAGGAAATATAACTGCGTGAGATAATTACAACCATTGTCAACTAGCCACACTGGTCATTGTCCGGCTGAGAAGCACCTCTGTTTATTCCCTCATGAGAGAGTGAGGTTTCAACTTGTCGGTGTGGTAGATGTGCCTATTCGTCTCCATTATAGAACGTATGACAAAGCAGTTGTGTTTTATTTTAGTTGATTTTTACAAAAGTAGTCGTATCGATTCTTAAACGTTATTCAGGCAAATTATATACATATTGCATTATATCTGTAAATTTTTTAATGAAAATGACGAATTCATACACAAGATCTCTTGATCTTTTTCCAAAAAAAAAAAAAAAAAAAAAAAAAAAAAAAATAGTTTATTCAATTTATCCTCGTATGACCAGCAATAAATATTAATTATCATATTTGTATTAATACACTCTATTTGGAACGTTGCAGACGATTTGGAAACAAAACATACAATTACACGTTAATCACACAGAAAAACAAGGAAAGATTTAGAAACTAAAAACAGTTAGACTAGATGTTTAAGTTGATTACTGTCGCGGATGATAATAAATAACCCATATTTAATCTTTAGAAAGTAGCAATCAAAAGTTTGTTTCATAATAGGATTTCATATATCCAACCCTCGTTCCAACGGCTATACACTTGTGGAAATGGCCTTTGGGTATCAGTGTTCGTTTAGAACCAAAGCGAAAATACAATAAAATTCATTAGAGTACAAAAAAACATATAATAGAAAAAGCATTCAACATATTTCAAGAGGACTACAGATATCTTAAAAGACCTTAATTTCCAACCCCCCAACCCCTTTTTTTCTCTTACTGAAAAAGAAGTGCTCATTTTGCTCCCCAAAAACCTATAAGTAAGTTATGTTTTCAGCTTGTCTGCTATGTTCTTTAAGTTTGTCATTTAACCAGGCAAAGTTTTTTCAATAAAAAAGATGAAGACAACCTTCACATTATTTAATTCTTTTGCTTCGACTGAACGAATTTGTATGGAAAATACCTACAAAAACCATTGACTTAAAACCCTGTGTATATATATATATATATATATATATATATATATATATATATATATATATATATATATATATATATATATATATATATATATATATATATTCATATATATATATATATATATATATATATATATATATATATATATATATATATATATATATATATATATATATTCCTCATCATCTCCTCCTACGCCAATTGACGCAAAGGGCCTCGATTAGATTTCGCCAGATGTCTATATATTGAGCTTTTAATTCAATACTTCTCCATTCATCATCTCCTACTTTGTACTTCAAAGTCCTCAGGCATGTAGG
>NC_090750.1:49785221-49787721 GCF_036898095.1 Palaemon carinicauda | reverse complement strand
AGACATTCTTCTCTTTTTATCTTTATATTTATTGTTGGTAATACATGTTGTCTGAAAGAGGATTATGCTGCTTGTAACTTGGATGATCCTCAGCAACCTACAATATCCTTCCTATCCATCGTTTCCCTATTTTTCGGACAATCTTTCTGCTTTGCTAGTCATTTTCTGGTACCTTGTTTACTTTTGTATTATTTGTAGATTTGATTTATCCTTTTCCTGTGCCTGAGAGGTATTTTGAGGAGTGCTTTCCTTAGGCTTATTATGTGTTCTCATCTTTGTACCAGCATTCTTGTTCTGTGTGACCTACCCTTTGACGATACTTATAATATCTATTCTTTGATCTAGATCCCTTATAATGATTATTTCCCATAGATTTATGTGTATCATTATAATTTTTCTTGTTTTGGTCACTTTATACATATTTGGCGTATAGGAGGACTTGTTATTCTGATGATAACCAGGGTAATTCCTATGATTACGCTAATCTTGATTCATATATTCTCTATAGTTCTTAAATCTCTTCTGATTTGTAACGGTCGAGAATGTGATCTCTTTCAAATGTGGCCTTGAATTTTACTCAAGATTCTCGTGATTTTCTGTTTAGGATTTACTTTAATTTCCAAAGGGCCTTCCTTTCCGTTTCACCAGAGGCCGTTTAAAAAGTGTCATAAGCCATGTAAGTTAAAACTTCATCTAAATCTACCAGTTTGTTAATATCATCTGTAAATTTAGTTTTATTTCGTACAGTGATCTCAAGTAATGACATGATATTTTCCAAAACTACTCCTAAACGATTCTGAACTTGGGTATACAAACTGGGCGTGGAGTCACGTTCTAATTTAGCTGACAAAGATAGATTTAATTTCAACAACCTATCTGTCTCCTTGGCAAAACGCCACAATAATCTACATTCCCCCCTTAACTCTTGAAAGATTGTTCAATTTTCAAAGGCTATATCCACATCCACTATTACCATGGCCCGCTTTATTTCTGCTACCTAATCAGTTATCCTAAACCTGGTGATCCTACTTTCTGCATCAGCTAACCAGTTATCAAAATTATATCCAACCGTTGCCACTACTTATTAAGCTTCGTTGGTAAAATCTAATGAAATTGAAGCTTTACGTTGTTTGTGAGTTATTGAAAAGTCATTAACTTGAATTAATGTTTCACTACAAGTTTACTAAATCAATATACTTTTTACTCTTCAGGCTATGTTATGGATACGCCGTGTAGATTGTTTCCATTACCGATGAACTACCTCAAAGTTAAAATTTACTATACTTGATAAATGTACAAAACACTATAAAAATAGCAGTGTAAATTCCTGAGACGTAATTGCACAGAATTACAGGACACCTGGACTTCAGATGGTCACGCTTTTCTGATTAATTTCCCTCTAACATTACAAACTAAAGAGTGCTTGGTTTCCTTCATTAATAGGCAGCGAATGGTACCGCCCACCTGTCGTAGAAGTTCAGGAGTTTTTTCTCCCTCTCGGCTTACAAGGTGGCCAAGATGCACCATATTCCTGATGTAGAGATGTACTCGTATCGGCAGAAGTGATCCCTGACCCTGAAGTGGGATGTGGGTCAGATTGGAGGTCCATTCTGAGCTCATCACTCGCCCGTTTGCCGAAAGAAGCAGGTATTTGCTTACTAACTCTATGATACTCCCCCTATGTCTAGGTGTAGCCTCTTCTATCTTATAGAATAGCCTTCTCCGAGAAAAGCCGGCGGTTAAGACTAAGAAAAGTATAACATCAGATAGTTTAACAAACGCAAATACCTTCAGCTTACTCACTCTCGTCTCTCAATAAATACAATATGATTCCTCATGACTACATTTACCTTCGTTTGTCTCTCTATTCCTTATTAATGAATAAAACGTGTGAAATAATCAATTATGTTCATTTAGTAACTCATTCGTTATGAATATATGATTTAACTGCGTAGTCTAATGGGCTAAAACTGATAGTATTAATCAAAGGTAATATTACGGTAAATCAAATAAAAAGACTGGCTACAGAAACATTTATAACCTCCGAAATAGCTCAATTGTGAGCAAGTGCGAAAGATGAGTGAAGGTTATATTTGTACAACAGAATTATGACTTTTATCAAAGATTTGTTTGATATCCGACATTTCATTTTACATAATAATTTCATACGGTATGCTATGAAGCGTTGGGGAATTCCATGTTTTTATTATTTTAATGTATGATGTAGATCTCTAAAAGTTTATGATTTGTGAAATGAGAGAATGCCAACGTGTTAAAGTATCTAATGTATACGTAATCTATTAAGAATTTAAAGGAGTGAACTATTTCAACGGCGAAGAAATAATTCCTAAGCAAATATAAGTTTTTGTCGGTCCAATATAATAATTTCATGTGGGAAAGTTTTATATAAAAATATCTATCTATCTATCTATCTATCTTCCTATCTATCTATCTATCTATCTATATATATATATATATATACACACACACACATATATAT
>NC_090750.1:49770221-49772721 GCF_036898095.1 Palaemon carinicauda | reverse complement strand
CTACAGGTTAATTTTTAGAGGGGGCTCAATATCCATTTTATTTTCTGTTTCCATTGTAGGCTTATTTGTGAGAATAGAACGTGTAGCGGGACCTGATATCATTTTGTTTTGTTATTTTTTTTTTCCATTCTCACATATTCATAAATAGATATTAATACCTCCATTCTAAATGAATATATATTCAATGTGTTTATTTCCATAATTGTAATAGTGTGTTATCATTGTCGTGTCTCCGACAGATGACAGTTTGATTTGCTTGGTATCCCCTATATATGATAACGATTTTGGTTTCTTTCTAAATATTAACCGAAGGTCCTAGTTCTTTTCTGGCGGGGAATTATTTGTCTGTATCCTTTTCTTTTTATTTCTAATTTGTATTATTGTTTTCCTGTAAGTGTCCCTTTGTGGTTTCTTTATTTTCTTTTACTTTTCTCTGTAAATAAATTCATGTAAAGTGATATTCCCTTTATTTTATTGTTCCCAATCATTATTTGCATTGCCGTAGGTGCTACTGTTTTTATATTTCATTTTCATTTTAATTATTTGCTTTATCGTAGAGATTACTATATTTCCATCGTGCGTGTAGCGGAAAGAAAATACAAACTCCTGCTTAAACAACCAATCCCATTATTCGCGTACTACCATTGCCTGCCTGATAGTTTTTAATTTTTCTCTTCGTGTTTGGGGTTTCAAAGAAGCATGTGGGCATCACCTCGTGTTGAACTCGACCTCCTCGGAGAGAGCACGTGTTTACAACCTCCGACCCTAGACTTTTGGCTGGGTATTGTGTTGGCCTGTCTTCACAACCCTTTAAAATTATGCCTTTTCTGCTTTTACTTCTCTCTACATTCTTTTTTCATTTTATTCTTGTTCGTAGGGCCACACCCTCACGTAACAGAATATATATATATATATATATATATATATATATATATATATATATATATATATATATATATATATATATATATTGACAAATATATATCTATATAATATTATTAATATTAATATTATTATTATTATTATTATTATTATTATTATTATTATTATTATTATTATTATTACTAGCTAAGCTACAACCCTAGTTGGGAAAGCAAGATGCTATAAGCCCAAGGGCTCCAACAGGGAAAAATAGCCCAGTGAGGAAAGGAAATAAGGACATAAATAAACGATATAAGAAGTAATGAAAATTGAAATAAAATACTTTAAAAACATTAAAATTACAACATATCTAATTTATAAAATATAAAAGGACTTATACAAGCCTGTTCAACATAAAAACATTTGCTGCAAGTTTGAACATTTGAAGTTCTACTGATTCAACAACCCGATTAGGAAGATCATTCCACAACCTCGTCAAAGCTGGAATAAAACTTCTACACTACAGGGTATTATTGATCCTCATGATGGAGAAGGCCTGACTATTAGAATTAATTGCATACCTAGTATTACGAACAGGATGGAACTGTCCACGAAGATCTGAATGTAAAGGATGGTCAGAATTATAAAAAAATTTATGCATAATGAACTAATTGAACGATGGTGCCAAAGATTATTATCTAGATTAGGAATAAGAAATTTAATAAACCGTAAGATCCTGTCCCACAAATTAAGATGAGAATCAGCAGCTGAAGACCAGACAGGAGAACAATACTCGCAACAAGGTAATATGAAAGAATTAAAACACTTCTTCAGAATAGATTGATCACCGAAAATCTTGAAAGACTTTCTCGATAAGCCAATTTTTTGTGCAATTGAAGAAGACACAGACCTAATGTGTTTCTCAAAAGTAAATTTGCTGTCGAGAATCACACCTAAAATTTTAAAAGGGTCATAAAAGTTAAAGAAACATTATCAATGCTGAGATCCGGATGTTGAGGAGCCACGGTCCTTGACCTACTTACAATCATACTTTGAGTTTTGTTAGGATTCAACTTCATACCCCATAATTTGCACCATGTACTAATTTCAGCTAGATCTCTAGTAAGGGATTCAGCAACCCCAGATCTACATTCAGGGTATGGAATTGATGCAAAGAAAGTAGCATCATCTACATATGCAACAAGCTTGTTGTCTAGACCAAACCACATTTCATGCGTATATAGTATGAAAAGTAATGGGCCAAGAATACTTATAACACCAGACATCACATTACTATACTCACTATGGTGCCCATCAACAACAACTCTTTGCGATCGATTACTTAAAAATTCAATAATGATGCTAAGAAACGACCCACCTACTCCCAACTGTTTGAGTTTGAAAACAAGGGCCTCATGATTAACACGGTCAAAGGCAGCACTAAAGTCAGGGCTAATCATACAAACCTCCTGACCACAATTAAGAGATTTCTGTACAGCATTGGAGATTGTAAGATGGGCATCACATTCTCTGAAGCCTTTACGAAAACCAAATTGCAAACGAGGGAACAGATGATTACCTTCAGCAAACCTATTAAGGCGTTTTGCCAAAAGACGTTCAAAAACTTTATATAATATGG
>NC_090750.1:49750221-49765221 GCF_036898095.1 Palaemon carinicauda | reverse complement strand
TCACGCAATCCTTTTCTGCTGCTCAGTATAGGGTTGATAATGCTATGAGTAATAGTTTGGAATAGACACCACAGATCTATAGTATTCAAGGTATATTTGTTCACTAACATAAATGATTTCATTTATAACAGTTGTTTGAATAAGTGATTAACATAAATTTTTCTCTACCTTGGGAATACCCTAATTGACAGTAAATCATATTGTTATGAGTTCCTCAATCGGAGTAGATTCATAACTAGATTCTATTTATTCTTTCGGGTACCAAAAGATTTAATAAAAAGAATTCTTGAGCAATTATAATAAAATTTAGAAATTACATCCCCTAAACGATAACAAGTGTGCGGATAATAGCGATAAATATAAATATATGATGATCATCTGCATGTCCCAAACGGCATCAGCAGAAATTACATAATTTTTCTGATATTGTTTTTCCAAATAATCCATTTGCACTTTAGGCCGGTAATGGTATGCCTTTATTCACATGTTAAAAGCAAGAGATTCATTTCATAAAATTCTGTAAAGCTCTGGATTCAAACAAAGCGGAAATGTTATGATGTTAGTACTTTTATATGAAATATGAATTATAAAGTTGTTTAAATTTTGACTCTGATCGTGAAATATCTTTTCTGATATCATAGACTTCACATACTCCAATTTAGAGTATAACGGGTTAATAAGATATTTTGATATTATTCAAAATATTTCTCGTTGCTGGATTTATTTTAGTTTACATGCCCTTGAAAGAAATTGACTTATAAGGCTAAGTTGAAGTAAAATGAATTTCTAGTGAAGCTCATTGAGGATGCAAAAATACGATATGAAAATATGTGAAAAGAAAAGACGCGTATGAAAACCAAAACGCTACTTACGATAATTTCACTGAGAGAAAATTCTGATGCTCATTTTGAACTATCTCAGCTGAGTTTTATTCATAACGAAGATATATTACCATACATTAGATCCGTATAATAAATCTAGTATCATCTGCATATATCTAAATGAAGTGAATACAGGAACCTGTCAAACATGGCTGATATTGGGAGAAAGAATTGTATGCTATTGTAAAGGGAGAGAATTATGACAATTGTGAATGACTTTATTTAAGTTTTTATTGCAAATTCCAAATAAATTAACAGATGCCAGGTCTGTTCAGAGTGTAGGAGCCATTTATACCCTCATGAATATATATTGGCTGTTAAATGCCAACAGAGCGTACCACTTACTATGTTATTGCAGCACTTTGTTCAAAGTAAATATATGAATATATTTAGTATTTTCCCATGAGAGGAAAATAAAGAAAACTTATTATTATTAGCCAAGCTACAACCCTAATTGGGAAAGCAAGATGCTATAAGCCCAAGGGCTCCAACAGGGAAAAATAGCCCAGTGAGAAAAGGAAATAAGGAAATAAATAAATGATGAGAATAAATTAACAATATATCATTCTCAAAAAAAAACAGTAACAGCGTCAAACCAGATATGTTCTATAAACACTATTAACAACGTCAAAAACAGATATGTCATATAAACTATAGAAAAACTCATGTCAGCCTGGCCAACATTAAAACATTTGCTCCAACTTTAAACTTTTGAAGTTCTACTGATTCAACTACCCCATTAGGAAGATCATTCCATAACTTGGTAACAGCTGAAATAAACCTTCTAGAATACTGTGTAGTATTGAGCATCATGATGGAAAAGGCCTGGCTATTAGAATTAACTGCCTGTCTAGTATTACGAACAGGATGGAATTGTCCAGGAAGATCTGAATGTAAAGGATGGTCAGAGTTATGAAAAATCTTATGCAACATGCATAATGAACTAATTGAACGACGGTGCCATAGATTAATATCTAGATCAGGAATAAGGAATTTAATAGACCGTAAGTTTCTGTCCAACAAATCAAGATGGGAATCAGCAGCTGAACACCAGACAGGAGAACAATACTCACAACAAAGTAGAAGGAAAGAATTAAAACACTTCTTCAGAATAGATTGATCACAGAAATTAATGTAAGACTTTCTCAATAAGTCCATTTTTTTTGCAATTGAAGAAGACACAGACCTAATGTGTTTCTCAAAAGTAAATTTGCTGTCAAGAATCACACCTAAAATTTTAAGTCATACAAATTTAAAGAAACATTATCAAAACTGAGAAGGCATTCTTTAAATGTGGGTATTCAACAACTCACCATATATATGTAATTAACCAACTAATGGAAAAATCAACAGTTTGATAAAACACTACATATTGCAACTACACACTATGAGAACACTTTTGATCATGCATAAACCTCAGCGATGATAAAAGCCTTCCAAAAAAAAAAAAAGAAAGAAAAGAAAAAAAAGATATAGAAGAATCTTATTTTAGAAAAATTTAAGATATCTATACAGGAAGTAAAGCAGCCCTAAAACTAGATTAATATAATAAAGAGGGAGACCCTATTTATCGTAATTTATTCATAGCATGCCTCTAAAAAGAATATAAGAATTTTCGTTAGGAAAATTTAGGAATTGATATTAATGGGGGAATACCTTGACAACTTAAGATTTGCTTATGATAAAGTTGTATTTAAGGAATCATGGCAGGAATTACAAAAGATGAAAGAAGATTTGAGTGGCGAAAGAATAAATTTAGGATTCAAAATAAATATGAGTAGAACTAAGATTATCTACGATGAAAAAGCACAGAGAACACACATGTGAGTTATGGATGAACTCTAGAGATTCTTAATAAATATGAGTTTTTGGGATACACATAAAGTGTTTCCTAGGACACGAGACCGATATTTAAAGAAGGGAAAACATTGGATGGAGACCATTTGGTAAACAAAATGAGATTATGAAAATTAAAATGCCACTTGTTTTAAAAAGGAAATTATTTAACCAGATGGTCCTACCAGTACTAACTTTGCATTAGAGACTTGAAGCCTTGCTGAAGCCCTAGAACATAAGCTAGTAACAATTACAAGATCTATTGAAAGAATTATAATGGGAATAACACTATGAGACAGAAAAAGAGCAACATAGATACGAGAGCAAATTGATGTAGAGGATATTCTAACAATATGTAAGAAAAAGGAATGGATATGGGCAGGACATATAATGAGCATTAAAGACAATAGATGGCTATTGAAAATAACATAATGGGTTCCTAGAGATTGTAAAAGAAGCAGGGGAATGAAGAGAAGAGGAAGAATTTACGAACTAAAAACGTTTGCGGGAGTGAACTGACACAGAAAGACCATAACCAGAGGCAAGTTTAAGGACATGATGATGATGATGATGATGATTATATATATATATATATATATATATATATATATATATATATATATATATATATATATATATATACATATATATATATATATATATATATATATATATATATATATATATATATATATTTATATATATATGTATATATATATATATATATATATATATATATATATATATATATATATATATATATATATATTATATATATATATGTACATTTATATATATACATACACACACACACACACACACATATATATATATATATATATATATATATATATATATATATATATATATATATATATATATATATGTCATAATTCTTTTATGAAAATGAAAATATGTGTTACACATCAAGGTGAATGAACTCTATAATCATTATAATTCCACAAAACCTAACAATTCAGCATGTTGTTGTATCAAGATTGCATCTTGTGTGTGAGGGTAGTCAGTAGCCTTTGTGCGTTCTTTTAGACAAGGTGGTCAACTGAAAGTGTCGGTTGTAGACAGTGCAGTGTATTCACAAACCTTTTGTAATAAAATGGAAAAAACCCATGTTCCGATGTCTCATTACCGGTTGATATGGGACATATTGGTGTCAGGTGTACAAATACGTCTGTTTGTGTATGCTTTGAGCAAAGTTGTTCTTTGAGCCGGTAAGATAAAAGTTCAAATTCCTAGATACATAACAGCTGCTGCTGCGGGAGATGAAAACTAAGGAGCAGTTGGATATAGTGATGCTGATGAAGAATAGAGGCTGGATCTTCGAACAAAGGACTTAGGAAATAGGTTAAATAACCTAGCAGAGTTAATGAACAGATTCTTGATTAAACAAAAAGATGAGCGATATGCAACCATAGCATAACCGACGTACATAACCGAGGTCCAAACGCACACAAATGGAAGTACACATGCACAGCCGAGTGAAGATAACATCGTAGTTTGGAAACTGCCAGAACTCCAGGCAAGTGTTACTCCTTTTGATGATCATCAGCCAAATGAAGGGTTTCAATAGATCAAAGTGTTTTTGAGAGACCTTGAATTAGCCACATATGGGGGTCAGAAAGAAAATAATGTATTCAAGTAATTAGATTCCTGAAAGATGCTCAAGCAATGGAGGTAATGTGTTGGCCACAAGACAGTTTAAGTAGTTATACTGAAATAAAACGACGTTTAATTGAGAAATATGCTTTGCCCGATGTGAGAAAGGGAGCAATAAAAGAAAATTACAAACCCATAATTCAGGAAGGTTAATCCGTTCATAATTTTGCAACTCACATTTTTCGGGATTGTCATTCGTTTGCTACCGGAAGTGTCAATCTCCCAGAAGGATATAAAAAAGCAATTGCTCGTAAACATATTCGCAGATTAGTAAACCCATATTTATGTGGTTATTTGTTCTATGACAATCGCTCGTTAGCAGACGTAATGAGCATGATACAAAACATTTTAGACAGTTTACAAGAAGAAAAAAATTACTGAGAATAACTCCCTCGATTCCGAGAAGTTTGGAGCTATGAGAGGCACTCACCAACCCCCAAAGCGGGAGAAAGGAGAACGCAGTCAGCAGGTGAGAAGAGTTTTCAGATGCTGGCAGTAGGGGGGAGAGGGGCATCGGCGAATGCAGTGCCCCACCCAAGGATTCTTCCGATGTTACACTTGTCAGGCCTACGGTCATCTATCTCGAGTGTCCAGAAAAAAACGTCGAAGGCGGGCGGGCTGTGACACACGCACACCTTCCCCAGCCCAACATCCAAGGATAAGGAAACAGAGGAAGGGGGAGACAAGGGAGATTGATACCCTCCTGCATGACATCAGAAGCAGCAGCCGAGGCAGTGGTGAGAGTGACGATGACGGACGTGGTAGAACAGGCACCGGGATCTCCATTGGTACCCGCGACCTTGCCCCCACAGCTCTAGGGAGAGGACCAGGGGACTGCAGTGTTGCAGCCAAGGTCATTGGCCCGTGCCCCATATATCCTAATGGCCGGCTAGGAATGTTAGCAGTTAGGTTTGACCTACCAGATAAATCCATTCATGCCCTGACAGACACAGGAGCAAGCGTTTCACTGATTGAGAAAAAAATCTTCTCAAACCTATTACAGTCAGCGGCATCCATCATCCTTGACACGCCTGGAGGAAATAAACTACGCGTAAACCATACAACGATTGTCAACTTTAAAGTGGGATCTGTGAAGTTTACATATGATTTTTTTCGTCTTGCCCACCTTTCAAATTCCGGGAATCGAGGCTATTTTAGGAATTAATTTCATAACCAATAATTAAATATGACTTTTTAGGGGAAAAGATACAATAACAGTAAAAGCAGGAAGGCGCATTTTGCCGATAGAAAACAATGAGAGAGTTAAGTGCTTGTGCGGGCACGGAGAGATATTTAAGTAAGGTAACAGCTGCACCTGATAGAGGAGAAGTGTTATCTCCCAGACACTTTTGAGCATATCAGTTCTGGAAGGAACTAAGGTCGTTGTTAAACCCCGTGACAATTGGGCGCACATAGTCTTAGAGGGCTTAGCAGAAATAAAAGAGAACAGAGCTGATTTATGATAGTTAATTTGTCAAATAAAAGAGTTTTGTTAGGAAGTGATTCTGTGTGTGAATTAGAGTTATGTGAAATTGCTAATAATGAGATCTTGGGAGCCACAACTCCAGCCCGCGCAGACGAACGCACTCAGAATTAGATTATGCAAGCGCAAAATGTATGTTCGTCAGAATATCAATCTGTAGTTAGTGACATTGTTAATAATTATTCCGATGTAATTGCAATAAGAGATGAGCCACCCAGGAGGATTAATCGATTTCCCTTTAGCATTGAAATTGGGCAGGCGGAGCCAATCAGGTCAAGGCCTTATAAGATACCCATTCATTTGCAAGGAGAGATAGAAAGGGAAATTAGTAAATTTAGGGAGAAAGGAATAATCGAGGAGAGCGAATCCCCCTAGAATTCTCCAATTGTAGCTGTTAGGAAAAAGGATGGCTTGGTAAGATTGTGTGTTGATTATAGGAAGTTGAATGCAGTCACTAAAGATAATGCATTTCCATTGCCCTCGATCGAAGAATTACTTATGAAGGTATGGGATAGTAAATATTTCACAACTATCAATGTGAAGTCCAGATACTATCAAATACTCATTCAAGAAGACAGTAGATGTAAAACGGCATTTATAACTAACAATCTACTATTTGAGTTTAATTTTCTTCCTTTTGGTGTTAAAAATGCTCCAAGTCATTTCTCTAGAATAATGATGGTAGTTTTGTATCCCTTAATTGGCAATAATGTTCTTTTTTATTTAGATGATATCATAATTACAGGGAAAACAGCCGAAGAAAATAATAATAATATTCGTAAGTTTTAGAAGCGTTGCGACGTAATGGTATGAAAAATTTTTCCAAGTGGAAATTTTTCTGTAAACAGGTCGAATTTTTAGGTCACATAATAACCCAAGAAGGTATTCAACCCTGTCCTAGTAAAGTAGTGGCTATTAGAGATTTCCCAAGGCCACGTACCCCTAAGGAAGTAGCTGGGATACTTGGGCTCGCTGTGTATTACCGTAAATTCATAAGTAATAAATTGGGGAATGAGAAGAAAGGGCCTTTACCATTTGAAAGCTGCCTTAACTAGCATTGACTTACTCACATATCCTAGATTTTATCTCCCGTTTTTAGTGAAAACAGATGTAAGTAGCTTAGCTATTGGTGGTGTAGAGCGACCCATTTGTTTTGCTTCCAGGGCATTAAAATTGGCAGAGGAGAATTATAGTACATTCGATCGAGAGGCTTTGGCTATTCTTTGGGTTCTAGAGAGGCATCAGTTCTTTTTATTAGGTCAGTCGACTGAGTTGCAAAGTGATCATCGCCCCTTACGTGACTTGTTTTTTAAAGGAGATTTGACATCTAGACAAATGAGATGGATTGGAAGATTGTTAGAGTTTATTATAAAGGGTTTTCACCACATAGAAGGTAAAGCTAACAAGGTAGCTGATGCCCACTCTTGAGGTGCAGTAATAGGAGTAACAATTAGTGCTAAAAAGAGGAACGAAAAATGTAACCAAAATATTGAAAACCCCAATCAAAATAGAGAAAATACAGAACGGGATGTGAATTCACCCGAGGAGCAATCAGAAAATGGGATAGGAGAGAGAGAGAGAGAGAGAGAGAGAGAGAGAGAGAGAGAGAGAGAGAGAGAGAGAGAGAGATGGGAGCGGTGAAGGTGAATATATGTGGGTGGCCGAGGACATGACTAGGAGTGTCCAGGATAAATGCCCTGATGATGTTGGTGTGAGAGGGACTGAAAAAAGAGGAATAGATGGAAAGAGTGTGACCAGTGATTGCAGGGGAGTCGAAGAGTTATCCATCATTTCTAAATGTGCTTTGTGAGAATTTTTTTTATAAAAATTCATATCTTATAATGTGCTTACGAGAAGAAGGGAGGGGAATTTTGTGCACAGGTAGTTCTTCCTCCCTCTTCAATTAATTAGGCCATCCACATTGTACATTCAAGTTTGTATGCAGGGCATTTAGGGATTGATAGAACATTAAAGAGAGCACGTGAATCCTTCTTTTGGTTAGGAATGAAAAAAATATATAGAAAATTATATAAAATGTGTTCATGCTTGTAACTGTTTCAAAGAACATAAAAACACTATTATGGAAGCCAGAAAATGGCTTGTGATTCCTATTAAATTTTATAGAGTGCATATGGGTGTGGTAGGGCCTTTATCTACTGGTTTAACACAACATAAGTGTATATGTGTATTTGTGGATGTATTTACTCAGTACACTCATACTTACGAAATATTGGATAAATCAGCAAATTAATTAGCCCAGGAGGTGTGCTCTTTCGTTACTAGGTTTGGTTGCCAGAAGATTTTGATAAGTGATAATGGTTCGAGTTTATAAATAAGGAGGTTAAATCGGTCATGGGCATTTCAGTGGCCGCATATAGGCCTTCAGGTAAAGGCTTAGTGGAGTTGCATAATAGGAAAGTAGTGCAAATTTTACGTTACTTAGTGGCTGATGACCCCCTTCATTGACACACCATGCTTCCTGCAGTTGAGCTAGCTTTGAATATTGCATATAATGCTTTGCTCAGGGTTACGCCTTTCTTTTTAGTGTATGGACAAGATTCTGTATTACCATAAACAGTCTGATTAATTCACAACAGTTGCAAAATTATTTAACTGAGCAATACCGTATATATTTACTAACTCTATTGAGGAGAGTAATGAACACCACTGAAAGGCTTTTGAAAAGAGCTAATAAAATACACAGCTGTAAGTATGATGGTCGGTTCAAAACTGCACCAGTAAAAATATTTGTGGGCGATCTTGTGTATTTAAAACGATTAAAACCTAGGAAACACAAACTAGAGCCAGTGTATTTGGGTTCGTACCGAATAAAGATGGTTAAATCTAACACTGTAGTGATACAAAGCATTATTAATGGTGCAGTGTCTGAACATCATCAGGCACACATACATGTCGTGCCTGAAGAGATAGTTCTCATAAGTGTCAATTAGTGTGTGCCTCCTTACCCCTGCATATGTGACATTCCTAGAGTTGATGAGTAGATTTTGTTTTCATTTGCTGTTGCTGTTGTTTGAACAAACCTCATTTCTTCTTTTGACGTATTTTAAATAAGCTTGATGATAACAATGTGTTCTTATGTTGATGCTCAATGTATTATAAAGTGTTGAGGAAATTTACCTGAGTATGGCAATACGTATGACATACTGCTGAGTGAACCTAAAATCAATCAGAGGTTAAATAGGTCAGCTGAGATCCGTCTGGCGGATGCTGTATTATTCATGCATTTATATGATTTATATATAAATATATATATATATATATATATATATATATATATATATATATATATATATATATATATATATATATATATATAAATATTGATCGATTGAATTGCCTTTCTTACTTTTATTTCAGGAGTGAAATATTGTCTATCAATTATAGTTGTTCAAAGGAAAACAGAGATTCTTACATTAAAATGATTGAAAAGCCCAAAAATATAAATATTAGCATTTAGGTATATAATGCGATGAACAGTATATACGCTAAGAATTCAAAAGCATATGACCTACCAATCCTTTTGCATTCAGTTATGATTTTCTAACTATTTAATTCCTAGTTATACAATATTTTTCCCTTGTCAACCTCTATATAAAAAGAAGAGGCATTTTCACTCTACTTGGTGAAACAGATCCTTCATATATACACACACATACACACACACATATATACATATATATATATATATATATATATATATATATATACACATATATGTTTATATATATATATATATATATATATATATATATATATATATATATATATATATATATATATATATATATATATATATATATATATATATATAATTAATTACAGATGTAATCTTCCTTAGCACGAAGATAAATCAACATATGGTAATCTACATAAAGAAAATTAAAAGATGTGTATATGTACAAATGTTTTCATTTATTCTTATCATAATAAACGCTCCAAGAAGAGGTCCAGTGGCGGACAAAACGATACAGCATTTCTACATATACACATCTTTCAATTTTCGTTATGTAGAGTACCATATATATATATATATATATATATATATATATATATATATATATATATATACACAAATATATATATAAGTATATATATATATATATATATATATATATATATATATATATATATATATATATATATATATATAC
This sequence comes from Palaemon carinicauda, assembly GCF_036898095.1. Classification (NCBI taxonomy): domain Eukaryota; kingdom Metazoa; phylum Arthropoda; class Malacostraca; order Decapoda; family Palaemonidae; genus Palaemon; species Palaemon carinicauda. The sequence continues at coordinate 49,755,175 of NC_090750.1, read as the reverse complement.
GGTAAGACTGTAAATAAATAATAGCAGAAATTTCAACGTATAGGAGAACCCAATCTGAAAGTGAGATTCTTCCAAATCCAGTAAACGGCAGCTGTAAATATAATAAGTTTCCAGGAAAAAAATACTTTTCATTTCTTACATCCTTTCAGAAATTTGTCACATCACTAGATATAATAAGTGTGACCTTAAGTATTGCTCACATCCTTATAGTTAATCAATAACCGTGAATAGAAGTAACATGATATGAACAAAGCAAAGAGAAAGACAAAAAAGGCTATTAAATGGATCTTCAAATCAATGCCCCTAAAATCCCTGAGGCAGAAGGCATGTCAGGCCTTTCAAATGCAAATAGTTGAAGTCAGGTCCCCTCGCTTTCCAATGCGGACATTGTTTTTCGGTTGAAAGAATGCACCGACTGCTGCATAATGCTATAAAATGCAATGCTGTTAGTATTTTGCAGCTTCCGGTGTGCATTGTACTCTATAGTCCATTCTATTTCAGGAAATCGGTGGGACTTGGACATTTTCAAGTAGCAGAGAAAGATTTAATACCTTTTGTGAGTCCTATCAATATTGTAAAAATTATTCCAAAACTATGTTGGATTAATTACTTTTGGAATATCAGCGTTTTATTGTATCATTAGGAAAATCATAAAACAAAATAAATGATATTTTATGATATTCGTATAAGCCAGTTTCATTGATACACATGTATAGGAAACAGATTATCAGGAGACGTAAGTATAATTTTATTCTTAGGAAAACCATGATGACTTTTTGGAGTTGAAAAGCTTTAAACCTTATTTAGGCATTTACAAATCATAATCCGTTAACATATTGATAATTGATAGGGAATAGGCACTTCAGGTCAAGTTCTTGAACTCTTCTTCAGAGAAGATCATCATATAAATTTCATATATGCAACAATAAATCTTCTATTACATCTACTCGAGGAAAGGTATAAGTTTAAGGACATGTTGGCGACCGAAAAAAAAAAAAAAAAAAAAAAAAAAAAAAAAAAAAAAAAAAAAAAAAAAAACTCACGATATTGACTGCCTGTGACAGATAGCTGTTAGTGTATGCTGTCCTTTATAGAGCCTATGGGATATGTTCAACCCATATATACATAGCTATTCACCATTTACTTTTCAAAATCTATGGTAACTTCGGATCTTTAGTTTTTGGATATCCAAAAAAATTTCAAGACCTAGGAAAATCACTTATCATCCTTGAGGAATTCATTACCTAGTTTAACTTTCAAGTTAATATGCTTACATGTCTTAAGTACATAACCATAATATATTTTAATGAATTATGTATCACATTTATATATAATTACTGACGTATGCATTATATAGCCAATGTGACTTGATACAATTTTTCCCAGAGTTTTTTTTTTAATCAAAAATATATGTGTAAAAGCATAATTTTATTGAAATAACATATATACTGGAATATACGGAAATTATGGTAAAGCTAGTAGCTATATAACTGAACAAAACATAATTTTCTATACAAAAAATTTGGAATTTCTATAATTGGCATTGGTGAAAAAGATATTATCTCACTGGCGAAGTGCCCAACCGTTAAATAAACTGGTAAATAAAAAAAAAACCTACATTTCTCTGAACAGCCCCTCCGCCCTCTTTTATATATAGATGGCCGCAGCCAGTAGTCTCAAACGGAAAACACTTGTTCATAATAAATATCAATGAAAATTTAATTTTCCCCATCATATGATAGAGTAATAATATATTTTTTTTTTTTTTCAAAAGACTGAAACTTGTAATCCCACAACATATAGGGCTTAAGACATACTGTTTGGGAATAATAGGGTAAGAATGATATAAGAGTAGCAGCTGAGCCTTGCTACTTATGCAGATATCGAAAGTTTATCATTCTGTATTGTAGGTTCCGATGGAAATCTCACAGGATCGGGATTCTTACCTCTGTGCTACCTGAAACTTTTGTTTAGAATTTTCAGCATGAGACATTATACGCGCATTTTGGTTTTCATGAGAAAAGTTAGTGCAAAGCAATTTTAAGTTCTATTAACTATGCCCTAATTTCTGAACTAGTTTCTCGGTATTTCGAGTCGTGGAAAAATGTAACTGGAAATTTTGCATTCAGTTTTGTTTTTCTTCAACAACAAATGTTGACAAGAGTGCCAGCTGTAAAAGGTGACAGGAGAGTAATAAAAAAACCTCCCCGAAATTGAATTCTAGCAATATTTATTACTTCTCTTTGGAAGGTTTTTCTTGGCATTTAGATATAAAAAGGAAGTAATAAAAGAAATTATTGCCTAACTATTCTCTTGTCTATTCTTGCTACTGTATGTGACCATAATTAAGATTTTATAGTCGGACTAAGCCATGTTACAACATATCCTTTACAGTCTGCGTGTGTGTGTGTGTGTGTGTGTGTGTGTGTGTGTGTGTGTGTGTGTGTGTGTGCGCGCGCGCGCGTGCGTTTGTGAAAATAAATAATTGTTAAAAATTTGTCGCATGACAATGAAAAAGTTTCAATCATTATTTTTCATTCCTGGCGAAAAGAATATATTCAATGGCGTTGTAGTTTTCTGTCTATTCCTGCGATGTTGTCGAAAGAGTAATGTGAATGATAGTAGAAATTGTTTTTATGTTTCGAAATATATAATTGTGTGAGCAAATTTACTGAAGCTGATAATACCTACCAAAGCTAAAATTACCGTGAATCGTATAAAACGAATGAGCTACTACAGCATTCATAATCTCTGAATTAGCTCAAAGGTAAACAAGAACGAGAATGGAGTGAATATTATATTTGCGTAACAAAATTATGACGTTAATCTTTAGATTTATGTTGAAAGCCGCCATTCATTCATAACTAATGCAATGAAATGTTTAGAAATTTTATTTCTATAATTGTATTGCACAGTGCAAGTCCCTAACAAGTTTATGGTTTATGAAAGGAAAGAATAGCAATGTAATAAACACATTTCTTTTCTGTTTAATGAACAAGTAAGCTATTCAAAATAATTTTTCCAAGTTTTGGGTAATTGAATGGTGTTTTCCATTTCCTTCAGCTTCTTTATAATAATCTTTTTTTCTATTCTGCTTCATGATTCGTACTGAAAACCGTCAGTACAATTGAGTTTTCTTAATTGCATTTCTACGAGTATTTACATGCATTATTATTTTTTTCTTCTTTTTTTTTTGGTGGGGGGGGGGGCAATTTTCCTCCTTTATTCATTAATAGCTTATCCAATTTCATCACGGTAGTAAATTGATGCTTACTCTGCTCACAAAGGAATTTAATTTCCCCTAAAAAATCGTCCAAAAAATTCATAGTAAGAACCATAAAATTAAAATAAAGCTACGAACAGGAGATCAAAGCTAAGGGATGATGTAAAGATTACCATAAGAAAGTCTAATTAACCATAATTACTCTTGGAATTCTGTTTTGGCATATTTGCGTGTTTTTTTTTTCTAAGAAATTAAATAAATATATAAAAATAAAAATGGTGTTTGAACCTTTTTTCTTCGATGTTGAAAAAATATTTATCTAATAATAAATATCTATCCGCAATAACAGATAGGAAACTGAAATTTTCTTTTATTCATATTCATAGCAGAAATACCTTGAAATGGGAAATGTCCAAGAAGAGCCTTATTGTTTTTGAAATATTCTATTTTTTTGCAACACAAGGGATATATGACCAAGAGCTGACTGACTGTCGAAGATGTCTATGAATTGAACTGTCATACAAGCTAGTCTAAAATTAATGTAGAAGACCATGAGAAAGGTAATAATTTTTACGAATGTAACCGAACGGTAATCTTCGTTTCACCAACGGAAGTAAGAATTCCAAATCATGGGTATTTTATAACTTTTCATCTCAGGTTGATGGGTTTCAAAGACCATTCTGTATTTCTCCTTCTATAATCTTGTGATTATCAACGAACCCCCCAAAAACGCCATTATGTCAATCGGTAGAGTGATTCAAGATTTAACAGTTTTTTCCCTCCAAAAGCAATAATTTATTCCTATCTAAATGAACACTATAATTATGTATATATATAAAGAGATACAAAATAAATGGCATTGCATATCTTGATCGTTGAAGGAAAAAAAATACTAATCATAGGTTTTTTCTTAATTGTACAAAAATCAAAATGTAAAAAGATATTCAATGAATTAGATTTGTTTAAATTGCATCGGTAATCCGTATTAGAAGTCATTAAAACTTTTCAAATTTAACTCTTGAAAAATCACCATAAATGATAAAAAAAAAATATTCACTCTTCCTAGTTTTAGTATGTGGAAAAATCATTTTCCCTCCGTGAAAAAGCAGAATATTTAGGATTCATCCTATCCCATCAATTTTGAAGAATCTGGGATAAAAAACCATTGTAAATCTATTAACTTGGAATCAAGAATAAAAACATTTTCTAATCTTTATGATTTAATCAATATACGATTACTTAGAAATTTTCTTCCTAAATTCTTATCCTGAATTTTGTATATTCTTTAATAGCATAAGGAAAAGCGATACTTTTAATTGACTCATATTACACAAAACGTCATTTCTACAGAACTTTTACTTTTCTATTATCTAGGTTATTAAATGAATTCCTTCCCTTACTTTCATGTGAATAAGAATTAAAGTGATTCATATATATATATATATATATATATATATATATATATATATATATATATATATATATATACATATATATATATATATATATATATATATATATATATATATATATATATATATGTATAAACATATATGCATATAAAAATATGTATATACATATACATATATATATATATATATATATATATATATATATATATATATATATATATATATATATATATATATATATATATATAACGAAAATTATTCATAATTTTATTTATGTTTTCTTATGTGCATTGAAGAGAGGTTAGCCAGCTCTCAAGAT
>NC_090750.1:49717721-49740221 GCF_036898095.1 Palaemon carinicauda | reverse complement strand
TATGTATGTGTGTGTGTGTGTATGTGTGTGTGTGTATACTGTATATATGTGTGTATATATCTATAAAAAAATTCTATCGTACATCATTTCCCCTTATAAGAGGTGGTGTCAGGATAGTTCAACACTGGTATCTCAGTAGGTTTTAAAGGGTAACATGATATTCGCACTCTTTATTTTCATCAAATCAATATCTGTTGCCCAGTTGAAAGGCTGATAGACTTATTACCACTAGCAAGTATTCTTGATTGCTCTTTTACTAACAGTTGAGATATTTTTTTCCTCCTGGAGCTTAATTTATTTTTTTAATCAACATGGGGAATACGATACACGGAAGTAAATCATTTTACTACAATCTCCTTAATTTGGAATTGACAGGAACCTATGCCTTAGAATATTATGATATTTAGTAATTACATTCTTCAACCTGAATCATTTATGCAAATAGAAAGGATAAATACAAGTATATAATGATCATTTGCATTACCTAATAAGCATTAAAATATATCTATTACATAATTTCACTGAAATTGTGTTTGAAATATTCCATTTCCACTATGGAATGCTTTTATCGCAATGTTGAAAGTAATGCACTTAGTTTATGAGGTTCATTAATGGTTTTTGTTCCATTGCTATAAAAACAAACCGGAAATATTATAATGTTAACATTTGTATACAATATCAAAATTTTGATGTTTGAAATATCATTATTGAGAATGTGGAATACCTTTTCTGGTATTGTAGACTACAAATTTGCTAATTTTTATTATTGAGATTCAATAAGTGTCAACAAGAGATATAGATATTATTAAAAAAAGTTGTCGAGACTACAATTAATTCAAATACATACCCCATACAAAGATATAGTAAATTCGATTCCAAATAACTATAACTGACGATACATAAAGCCATGTATAAATATAATGATAAAAAAAATCTTTCATCTTCAGTCCCCCCCCCAAAAAAAAAAATAAATAAATAAAATATATGCATATATATATATATATATATATATATATATATATAGAGAGAGAGAGAGAGAGAGAGAGAGAGAGAGAGAGAGAGAGAGAGAGAGAGAGAGAGAGAGAGAGAGAGAGAGAGCTTTCCTTGCCACTTTATTTAAGATTGAAAACAAAATGAAATCTAGCATCCATCTGTATTATTTTAAAAGAAGTCTGATGATATCTTGTATTTCATTAAAATACGTAACTTAAAGATCCTAGTTCTCATTTAAACCCACTGAAGATCCATATAGTGACGCATTGGCATCATGTGAAAATGAAAGACAGGTAATCAAGAGCGAAACGGTGCTTATCAAATATATAAGTAGAATTCCGAAGAAAATTTTATCAAAACACGATTTAATCTATATTTACATTATATTTGTTATATTTTATTCAAAATGTATAAATATATATATATTTAAGTATGTTACAGCTTTAAATTAAACTTATTACCATGTGCATATATCTTAAAGACTGGAACACGCAAACCTGTCAAACATGATTAATATAGAGAGGAAAAATTGTAAGCTATTGGAAGGGGAGAAAATTATGAAGTCTGAGAGCGACTTTATTTACGATTTCATTCAGAGATCCAAACAAATCGGATTAACAGAAGCCAGGTCTCTCTAGAGTGTAAGAGCCCTTTATACTCTCATGAATATATATTGGCTGTTAAATGGCAACGTAGTGTACCACTTAATGTGGTATTGCACCATTTTGATCAAAGTAAATGTATGAATATGATTGGTCTTTTCTGAAGATCGAGAAATCTCATAAAATTTTCACGTTCTCATCTGGAATTATCACAATTAATAGAAAAATTAGACAACAATATTATTTCTTAAGACATCTATGATACGCCTTTTAATAGAATTTAAGGGTTCCCAAGACTTCTTTAAAAATATTGCATGCATATCTTAAATTTTATTTTATATTCATCAACATCATCATCTCCTTCATCGCCTATTGACTCAAGGGCCTCAGATGGATTTCATAGACCGTCTCTATCTTGAGGTTTTAAATCAATGCTTCTCCATTCATCATCTCCTTACTCACGCTTCATAATCCACATCCATGTAGGTCTGGGTCTTCCAACTCTTCTAGGGCCTTGTGAAGCCAAGTTAACAGTTTGGTGAACTAATCTCTCTTGGGAGTGCGAAGAATATGCTCAAAGTATCTCCATCTACCCCTCACCATTATTTCAATCACATATGGCATTCGAGTGATATCTCTTACATTTTCAATTTTAATCCTGCCCTGCCATGAAACTCCCAAAATCCTTCTCAGGGCTTTGTTCTCAGATCAACTAACTCTGTTGGATATTCACACCACGACTCGTGTCCATACAATAATCCCGATCTCACTTAACTGATATATAGTCTGATTTTTATATGTATTTTCAGGCAATTTGATTTCCAAAATGTACTGAACTTAGCCATTGTCTGATTTGCTTTTTACTATCGTTCATGAAACTCCAATTCTAAAGACCCTGTATTAAAGATAAGTCCCTAAATATAATTCCACCTCATTAATCCTTTCTCCTTCCAATGATATTTCATCATCTATTGCATATTCCGTTTCATCTCTCTGTCTCTTCTATTTATCTTGAGTCCAATGCTATGTGATATTTATTGCATTCAGGTAACCAAGTTTTGGAAGTTCTGGGGTGTTCTGCTAATAAGGGAAGCGTCGTCAACATACTCTCAGTCAGATAACTTCCTATTACCAATCCAGTCTAATCCTTCATTATCATCCTTAACTCTTCTCTTCATCACGAAATCCATGAGGAGGATATGGAACCTATTTGACAACACATTCCCTTTAAGTACTTTTCTGTTCACTAAAAATTAATTTGATAGGACTCCACGACCAATAACTTTGCACTTGCTATGTTCATGAACAGACATAATAAAATTTACACATTTATTTGGCACTCCATAATAACACAGGACTCTCCATGGAAATTGGCCGGCGCACACTGTCAAAAGCTTTTTCATAGTCTACAAAGACCATCAAAACTGAATTTCTATATTCTACATATTGCCTTACAACGTCTTTATATGAAAATCTGGTCCTTACAACTTCTCTCTTTTCGAAATCCTTTTTGTTCATCTCTCAGAATTTCATCAATCCCTCTCTGTAGTATCTCCCGAATAAGAAAATTATATATTTTCATGACAACTGACAGAAGTTTGATGCCTCTGTAATAATTGCAATTAATCAGATCTCCTCTTTTTGCAGTTCTCACCAACGCTCCTAACTCCCATTCATCAGGTTTTGCCTCTTCACGCCACATTGTACAACATAGCCGTGTAAGTATCCTGGCAGTCGCTTCATTTGCAGCCAATGTCATTTCAGAAGTTATTTCCATTGAATTGATTTTATGATAGCAGCGACTTCAAACACAACGAATTATTTTAAGAGCATATCAAAGTCTTCCTTAGAGTCAAATATATCAATTGAAATATTCCCTCAATATATTCTCTTCATGACCTCACTAAAGTGTTCCATCCAGCGTTGCCTTTCTTCATCTTCTTTTGTTATAATAGATTACTTTCTCATTTTGATGGGCATATGCTTCGGCTTTTCTTTCAACCTCACTATCAATACTAGAATGCTTAGCATGCTCTCATTATCATCATCATCTCCTCCTACGCCTAATGACGCAAAGGGCCTTTGTTAGATTACGCCAGTCGTCTTTATCTTGAGCTTTTAATTCAATACTTCTCCATTCATCTTCTACTTCGTACTTGATAGTCCTCAGCCATATAGACCTGAGTCTTCTAACTCTTCTAGTGCCTTGCGGAGCCTAGCTGCACACTTGGTGAAGTAAACTCTCTTGGGGAGTGCGATGAGCGTGGCCAAACCATATCCATCTACCCCTTACCATAATCTCACCCACATTGACACTCGAGTAATCTCTCTTATAGTTTCATTTATAATCCTGTTCTGCCATTTAACCCCCAATATCCTTCTGAGGGGTTTGTTCTCAAATCTACTAAATCTATTGGAGATTGATTCATTGTCATAGCATGACTCATGTCCATAGAGTAAGACCGATCACACTAAACTGATATAAAGCTTAATTTTGATATGTAATTTTAGGCGATTTGATTTCCAAATTTTACTTAACCTAGGCAATGTATGATTTTATTTTTTCAATCTTTTACTAAACTTTAATTATATAGACCCTGTATTCGAGTTCATAGTTCCTAAACACTTAAATGATTCTATCTCATTAATCCTCTCTCCTTCCAATGATATTTCATCTTTCATTACATACTCCGTTCTCATCATCTAAGTCTTTCTTCTATTCATCTTTAGCCCAACCTCGTGTGATATTTCATACATTCTGGTAAGCAATCATTGCAAAGCCTGTCGTGTACTGCTAACAAATAAAGCATCATCAGCATACTCTAGGTCTGCTAAATTCTTATCACCAATCCAGTCCAATCCTTCTTCACCATCTCTGACTTTTCTACGCATTACAAATCCATGAGGAGGATAAACAACATGGGTGAGAACACTTTCCCTTGGAGTACTCAGCTCTTAACTGGAAATTCATTTGATAAGACTCCATTGATGTTAACTTTACACTTGATATGCTCATAAACAGATTTTATGAAATTAATATATTTAAGAGGAATTACATAATAACACAGGACTCTCCACAAAAATGGCTGGTGCACACTATCAAAGGGTTTTGCATCGTTTACAAATGCCATCAAAAGGTGATTTCTATATTCTGCACATTGCTGTACAAAATGATAATTTGGTCAGTGCAACTTCTACCATTTCTAATTACTGCTTATTCATCTCTCAGCTTTTCATCAATCTTTCTCTCTAGTCTATTAATAATAAGCATACTATATATCTTTATAACAAATGACGTAAATGTTATACCTCTGTAACTATTACAAGCAGTAGGGTATCCTTTTTTTTGCTATTTTAACCAACACTTCATTTTCGGCCAGTATCATCTCGTCAATTATTCCATCGTATCCCAGGGCTTTCCATCTCTTTAGTTTTTTTTTTAGGATAACTTCGATTTCAAATACACTGAGTTCATGCATGGACACATCAAGGTCTTCATCGGTTTTCGGTATATCAATCAAATTATTACCTTCATATCTCCTATTCATAACCTCACCAAAGTGTTCCATCTAACCTTTTCTTCCTTTTCTTCTGTTGCTATAACAGAACCATTTCTCTTTTTAATAGGTATAAACTTCTTCTTTGCCCCAGTCGAGTTTGCATTAATAATTCAATGAGCAATTCTTACACTATAGCCACTTCCTGATTTCATAGCTTTTGCAGCCACACCTGCTTTACTGTCGCGATATTCTCTCCAGTCATTCCTGAATTTTCTTTTCACCTCCCTGTCAATACTGGAATACTTAGTCTGCTCTACCTTGTAATTTTCACTACTTCGTTGAAAAATGTCAACAATCAATTTCTGTCTTTGTCTCCCTTTTATTGTATCTCCAGTATAATTTGATATCCATGGTTTTCTCCTTGTTACTGAGTGTCCCGAGACTGCACTACCAACTGACTGATATATGTTCTTAATATCTCACCTTTCTTCATTATTTGTCTGTTTTTCGTCTCAAAGTTTCTAAGACTGCAAATTGATTCCTAAATTCAATTGAAAATGTTTCTTTGTGCTCTTCTTCTAAAAGCTTCGTTGTATTAAACCTAGGTATTCTATCCATCTTTCTGTTGGTTGCTTTTAGTTTATATATCAGCGTGGCAATGAGGAGCTGGTGATCACTACCAATATCGGCTTCTCAGAGTCCCCATTCTCTCTTTATTAATGGCAACGTGATCTATATGATTTTTGTAAATGCCACATGGTGAAGTCTATGTATACATGTAGATGTTCTTGTGTTGAAAAAGAGTACCTCCAATGACAGATTATTTGCTGAACAGTAACTTATGAATTGTGCTCCCCCTTCATTTGCAATTTCGCCAAGACTCTCAACACTCATCACTTTCTCTATCTGTCAATTATTTCTTCCAACTTTAGCTTTGAATTCGCCAATCACAATTTTCATATCTCTCTGGGATCTGATCCATTACCCTATACAGTTTTTCATAGTATTCATCTTTCCTTTCTTCAGGGGAATCATTTGCTGGGCCATAGCAAACTATAATATTCATATTGCAGTGCTTTGATTTGAAATTTGCTAGTACCAATCTACTATTTAAAGCTCTTACTTCGGGTAATGCCTTTTCTACCCTTGGTGTCATAATCATTCCTACCCCTTCTCTTCGAACTCCATCTGATCTTCCTGAGTAGATATATATATATATATATATATATATATATATATATATATATATATATATATATATATATATATATATATATATTGTCTCGGTATAAAGTTTCCTTACTAATCCCCTTACACTTAGGGCCAAGATATCCAAACCATATTTCATAAATTCACTCTCCACTTGCTGTGACTTCTTAATATGATTCATGGTTGTAACATTCCAATTACATATTCCAATTTTTCTCAATTAATTAAAAACCGAGAGATTTTTACCACCTTGCTAAGCCCGGGACTGGAACTTATTCTGCCATCTTCTCTTTCAACGATTAACTAAATTCATAGGGATTTATTGACTAGATACATCAAAGGATACCCAGTTCCCTGTGATGTGCAGTGCCCATCTAACTAAGGCAAGTGGCCCCTGTCCGTCCATACTAATTCTAGTAATATCAACCACCAGGCATCAGGATTAAAACCGAAAAGACAGTTTGTCCATCACCTTAAAACCAATCCGTCACCCTGCTGCCAGTGACTTCATCGAGATTTAGTGGAGCAATTCTTCAACACACAAAGCTCTCATTACACAACTAAGTTGCTCAACCACTTATAAGATTAGAATCGTTGTCATACATGGATTGGCAAGATATACCGCCGAGCACGGTATATATACATATATATATATATATATATATATATATATATATATATATATATATATATATATATATATATATATATATATATTTATATATGTACACACACATAAATATATATATATAGGTTTACATATATTATCCAGAACATATAATGGAAATTAAATCATTCATTGAATCTTTTTATGTATAAAAGATATAATTCTTGTTAACATTCAATATATATACTGTTTTATTGCTACCCTCAATTCATCCATGGCAGCTGCGCTCTTGTCAACATTTGATGCTGAAGTAAAAGCAAAAGTCAATGAAAAAAGATGAAGTTACTTTTTTTTCGGAGCAGAAAAGCTAAGAAACAAGTTTAAAATTTACGACGCAGTTGATAAAAGTTAAATTTACCCGAGGTAACTTTCTCACGGAAGTCAATAAGTATCATGTCGCAAATTTTAAAGCAAACTTGTAAAGGATCGACCAAAAAAGTGAAATACTCAGCAATTCATAAAAGTAATGAAAGTGTCTTTAAAATAGATTACTTATTCAAAAGTGCTATGTACCTGTATGATCTTTACTGTGATATAATGAGAGGTCAAGACTGCAATGGTCTGGACACTACAAAACAGAATAATGAACTTCAAATGATATTGTGGTGTTCCATTTTTTCATTATTAGAAAAACTCGTCCGATTCTCTGATATTATTTCTACCTTAACATTTGTGAATAATATGTTCTTTTCGGATTGGTTTAAAGGCAAAACAAATATATTTTCTGATGGAAGTAAAAATCCATCATATGATCGTAAAACCCTTATTTATATTAATACCTCTAAAATCCAAGAGTTTTAATTTTCCCATGTCTTACCGTATTCCCTTTTACGAATCAAGAAATTACTTCCCTCTTTTTTCCAGTTTCCCTTTAGGCCTAGGCAAGACAAGATAATTCGATATATGACCCGTCCTGCCACCTTTCAGATAAAAGAGATTACAGTTAGATTCACAACTCCTCAGGGTAAAAGTATAATGGAAGTGAGATCTCTTGACATTTACATTTCAAACACCTCGCTGATATTGCGAGTCTTTTCTTCTCATTATTTTTTCACCTCGCATTAATTTCTTTTATTGTAAATAAAGATATACGAATATTTTAGGATATGATACCAAATCTAAGATTTTTTTCAGTAGCTGTCGGGACGAGATGAAAATTTACATAGAAAGTAACAAACATTAAAAGTGAGATATAAAGGGGAATGTGTCTTGTTTTCCCTTTTCATCTACTGAAAAATTTAGTCATAAAAAAAGAGAGCCACTAATTGCGCTACTGTGACCTCTGCCGTGAAGATAACAAATAATCCTCAAAACAACTACAGTTCTTTGTTTTCTCTTCTTAATCTTCAGTTAGTAACAGACGTCTGCTGATAATCAAGAAAAAAATCTTATTAAAACTATGTTTCTTTAGGATGAGATAATAAAGCAAACAGTAACCGTTAGGGATGGGAAAAATATAATAAAAATTAAAACAGAGAATTATGTATAGTGTACTATATTTTCCAATTCCACTATTAGTTGAATGAGAAGGTATATAGCAGAAAATCTAGCACCATTAATATCATTCCTTTCAATACAATAAAACAAACAAATATACACATTAGCGTTTAGAAGTTTCTTCCAGAAGCATTCGTATTTTCATGGTCGACTTTTACCTTCTTGAGGAACTATAAGAGTTATAACATCCGTAATTGTTTGAAATATACAATTATATATAAATGCACATGGGCGTGCGCGCACACACACACACACACGCACACACACACACACACACACATATATATATATATATATATATATATATATATATATATATATATATATATATATATATATATATATATATATATATATATATATAACACAGAAACGCAGAGACAAAGATATACTAAGGGTACTTCAGACTATGTATAGTAGCAGCGTTACCCTTGCTGAAAAACATGGTTACTTTCCGGAATGTGACCCAGAGTTGATAGTGCGGAACTAGCGTGAAAGTTGATGTAAATCTTCATATGGTGAAGATATCCAAGGATTTAGTAGTCATCAAGAAAAAAAAGTGAAGTTCCTCTATGCCATTTACGTCCGTGGGCGTTGAACACATACATACACACTTCCTCAATAAGAGAAAAATCTAATGAGTTTAGTATAGCAATAGAAAATAAATACTCCCAAATTCATGCTGAAATTGAGAAGTGCAGAAGAAATTAACAATAATCTAATAAAAAAAAAAAAAAAAAACAATACCTAAATCTGCGCAATATATAGATGGAAAATTTCCTAAACATTAAAATTGTTACAGATGAAAATATCAACACATGCATTCTGAGACAGTCAAATAATTCCCAGACAGCCATATATAAAACACTGAATATCCAAAGATCTCTCAAGTACGATCAAACTAAACTGGGTAATTATTGTTATGCAAATAAACTTAATAGTGTTATTAACAGGATACAAGTGTAACTATTCTAAACAATGGTGACTGGAATAATACAATCTTTACCCCCCCCCCAAAAAAAAAAATTCTCTATAAATAACAACACTTTGAAAGAGTGTACATTAATCAACTAAATAACTCGAAATATGTCTGAACAAAACTTAGATTAAGACAAAAATGTTACGATCTGAAAATTATATAATCCCTTTACCTTAAATATTCAATCTGAATAAACCTTAGACTAAGAAAAAGAAATAACAACTATAAAAATTATACAATAAATTGTTTCAATTGAAATTAAATCTGAGTACAATATTTAAGTTTGACACTTAATGAAAAATAGATAACCGGGTCACAATACAAATACCTAACCTTCCTACGAGGCCAGTTACAAAAGGTTTAAACAATGCCAACACTCCCCCTAAAACAATGAATTCAAAATCACCGTTTCGTTTTACGTATCTTCAACACACGATTTGCTTTGGAGCACAGAGTCTCTTAGGAGAGGACACACTATAGGTACTGATCACTTTTAAAACAATACTCTGAGCTGCTGGCTTGAGTGAGAGTAAGGAGGGATAGCAAACTTCAGGCTGTAAATCTCTATCTGACTATATAACACTGTGGGTCGCCTTATATATAAAACCTAGCTACTTCCATAAATTTCCCAACGAACAAGGAAGCGGGGGTTCCGAACAAAAGGCGTCAGACTGACCAAGTATCACTCTCCCGAAAGTATACTCACACCACGCCAGACGGCTCTCTCAGTCAGGTACCTCTGGCCACCCTTTCTCCCCGAAATATGTTTCCCTCAATGGAAAGCAAAAAGAATGCTGTATCAACAGTTGCTGCTCGTAATTTTCGCATGCCACATGCCCCTCTCCTCTCCATCGATGACAGCAATGTTGCTATTGTTATAGTACTTAAATAGATGGTCAACAGCTTGCCCCAGCTATTAGCCTTCTTCAATAAAAAATCTGTCCAAGGCAGAATCCGGCTACTCTACCTACAGCCACGAATTTCTAGCAGTGCATTTGGCTGTCCGTCCCTTTCACCACTTCTTAGAAGGTACACCCTCATTCATTCGCAGAGACCACATGCCTTTGGTGCAAGCCTTCACTTGATAGTCAGACACTTTGTGTGCTCATCAACGCTGAAATATCTCGGCTGTGGCTGAACACAATTGCACCCTTCAACACTTCCCTGGGAAAATTAATTCTGTTGCCGATATCCTCTTAAGAAATACATCGGCTGCCAATTACCTGGGTTTGGGTTACAATGCCTCGGTAGAAACCCAGTGGAAAAATCAAAGTAACAATCATATAGGACATCCTACACACTACCCCGTTGGGAAAAACGTTATCCTCGAGAATTCCAACGCCACCCTCCTTTTTTTGCTGCACAGCTACTGAAGACAAAGTTCATTTGGCACCGGATTACTAAGGGTGCAATGGATTGGGTCGGCACCTGTACTTTATGCCAAATCTTCAAATGTAAACTGACACACACATTCATTAGTGGGACCCTATCATCCACTATATTGTTATTTTGCCCACCTTCACGTTGATGCAGTAGGTCCCTTACCCCCATCACAAGGAGACCATTACCTGTTTACCCTCATTGATCACTCCATTTGTTGGCCTAAAGCCATATTATTGGAATTGAATTTCCACCTCATGTACATCTGCCTTGCTCTCAGTTGGGATAGTAAAATTTTGTATCACTGAGCAAGTTCTTCTGACAGAAACACCACTTTCATCACTTGATTATGGACATCATTAGGAAATCTCTTGGGAATAACCATATATCATACAACAGCCTGCAAACCTGATGCAAAATGAATTGTTGTATGTTTATATCACACACGTAAAGCAGCTTTGATATCACACTGTGATGACTCCAACTGGTTTACTCAGCTTTCCTAGGTCATTCTGGGTCTTAGGCCCACCCAAAGAAATCCCCTGGATGTCTCAGCATCGGGAATTATGTATGAAAATAGGTTGGGCAACCATGCCGAATGTTTTCCGTCTGTATCCTCCTCTGACAATCCCCAGTGCCTACGTCACTTTTTGGGGAAATTTACTATATGTCAACAGAATCAAAAGTCCCCAGCTAAGCTACTTATATAAAGAGATTTGCACTCTTAAAGGCACTTTTCATGTACAGGCCCTTTTCTGATGATACGTCACAATCAAGAGCTTTTTAAATTAATATTCGTGGCAAAGAATACTGGGTTTCTATTGATTTCCTGATACCTTTGTATCACCTGCAAGATGGCCAGCCTGTAGTTCCCCTTTCAAGAGCAGGGTACCCTACTACATACCTATGTCTCTTTTAGCTGGGAACCATGTACCGCACATATTTTACACACACTCATGTACACTGTAATATATTTTTCTTTGTATATCTAGCTCTACACCTCACTATAAATAGAAACCTGTTTAAGCCTGTCTTTTCATGAAATATTTTGTTTGTATTTTTGTGACATTGTTGTTAGGAACTTCTTTTATATAAATTTACTATCTGCTGTAATAAAGTCAGTTGCATTCATCTTGCCTCTCATTTACAACATAACGGCCCAACCGCACATTAGAATTAAAATTGCATTTAAAAAGACAGGGAGGTTTTGATAGAAAAAAAAGTGAGAACCATTCTAAGATAAATCATTTCTATTTACTACTTTATTATTTATAATACCTCTTTAAATCATTAAAATTTCAAAAATATGTATAGCAATTATTTTTTATTTTTATCTTTTTTTATCTTAAATTAATAATGAAAAAGGGACATATATATACATTTGTAATTAAACAAACGCTGCTAGTGTGAGAGGGGGGGGGGCGGGAAATTAAATTCCTTAACAACTTAGAACTCATTTACCCTTATTATATTCCCAGTTGCTTACTTACTCAAAACATTCAAAAGAAAAGACAAAGACATACAGAAAAGGAGAAACATTAAAACCTGAGAGATATTATATTTGTTTAGTCATTGAAGTGAAATAGGTCACAATGCTTTAGCAGACTGATATATTTGTGTACATGATTTTTCATATCAGTCTAATTTGCAAATACAAAATAGAATATAAAATGTCATGAAATCAAGCTTAAATCACCACGCAAATGAATTCCCTCTCTTATTAATATGTCATAAACGGAATGTTTATAGTATTTTTTAATCATGTAAATGTCAGGCTAGCAATCTTTAGAGCACTAAGTCATAGTAAGAGAAAACTTTGGGTATGTGCATTTGTTTGTTTTATCATTTTTCTTCTAAAACCAATAAAAGATCTATCAACCGTATCTAACATGTTTTAGCAGTCAAATAGGAAACAAACATAAATGCTAAAATAGAATGAAAAGATAGGTTTGTACACTGTGTAGGAAAAGGGAGGAAAGTTTTCTGATTTTTTTTTTCTTTTACAACGGAATACAATTTAAATCCATAATTAATACAATTTTTACATGCGATTTAATTTTTGAAATGATTTTTTTCTTTAAGCAGATTCTCTTTCCAACACGTGGAAATATTTTTAAATATATTCTGAAAAAAAAGAAAAAAAAAGCGCTAGGCTACAAGATAATGAGAAGGAAAGTGCATATGAATTGAACAAAAGATAATTAGTCATTGCTAAAACAGTGTTTTTGAATGAATTTCTGCTGGTGGAAAAAAAAAATAATAACTTATTTTCAATATGACTGTTTTCGTCCCTGTTAATTTGCTTTGGAAATCTGAAAACGAAAGTTATTTGCCTAGAAATTTGAGGCCCAACTCTTTTGTTGTATGTTTTCTTATACTATTAGAATTATTCCAATAACTATTATTATTATTATTATTATTATTATTATTATTATTATTATTAGTATTAGTATTATCATTATTGTTATTATTATTATTTTTATCATTAGCTAATCTACAGCCCAAGTTAGAAAAGCAAAATGTAGAATGCTATAAGCCCTATGGCTCCAACAGCAAAATATATCGCATTGAGGAAAGGAAATAAGGAAATATATAAAATACAAGCGAAGCAATAAACAATCGAAATAAAATTGTACAAGAATGATGAAAATAATAATAGAGTTTTTTTCACATATAAATCATAGAAAGATAAAAAAAAGGAAAAAATAGGGAGACACATAAGACAGATTGTGCTCGCGTGTACCCTCAAGCAAGAAAACTCTAATCCAAGGGTGTGGAAGACCAGAAAACAATGGTTTTCTTTTTGTACTGTCCTTCTCCTAGAAGGCATGCTTACCATAGCTAGAGTTTCTTCTAGCCTTACAACGAGGAAAGTAACCATTGAAGAATTCCATTGAAGTAGTTAACCCCTTGAGCAAAGAAATATTATTTGGTAATCTCTTTGTAGTCAACTGTATGAGGACAGAGGACAATGTAGAAAGAATAGGCTAGGCTATTCATTGTACGGACAAGTAAAGGAAAAATTAACCGCAACCAGAGAGAGGGATCCAATGTAGTACTGTCTGGCCAGTCAATGAAACGAGTGCCCTGTATAACCTACAAACGGGTAAAGAAAGGAATGGAAAGGTAAAGCTAATTTATGCTATTGCGTACCAGTTTTTTTTTTTTTTTTAAACATGTTGTTATATGTATTAAATTACACTTAAAAAAAGCTATGAGAGAGAGAGAGAGAGAGAGAGAGAGAGAGAGAGAGAGAGAGAGAGAGAGAGAGAAATCCACACCTATGCGTATTCTTTTGGGACTAATCTTCAAAGAATGTGTGTAATTAATTTTTTCATAGAAAAATTATATAATTGGTAAATTCCTTATGATACCAGTCCTTTTCCAGGTCCAGATTTGAATATTCATAAGCAAATCTTAACATAAACCATTATATCATTAAACAGAGAGACAGTTTCTCTCTCTGGTGAAAGATTTCAACCAAAAGATCTGATCATGTGTCTCGATCTTTAGTTAGAAATGGAATTTACTCGCTAATAGGTGTTACGTGGTAGTAGTGTAGATACACACACACACACACACACACACACACACACACACATATATATATATATATATATATATATATATATATATATATATATATATATATATATATATATATATTTATTTATATATAAATATATATATATATATATATATATATATATATATATATATATATATATATATATATATATATATATATATATATATGATTATTGTACTAAAGTGTTTTTTCGTGGGTACATTTTGCTTTGTTATAAGGCTGAGAGTCTGTCCATTTACAATGCTTATTATGCTTCTACTTGATGTGCAAACTATCCTTTTATCTTATCCCTCCGTTATTTGTGAACCGATCGTCATCAAACTTAGCATGCAAAATCTCGTTGTCAGTATCTATCGATCTTTTGCGAGTGTTTTTTTTTTTTTTTTTTTTTTTTTTTTTTTTTTTTTTTTTTTTTTTTTTTTTTTTTTTTTAATTTTATCTTACTGCTTATTAATTATTAAAGAATGAAATACAGTAAAATATCGAGAACTATCCTAATAAACGTCGAATCAGTTTGAAATTCTATCTCTAAAAGAGAATTCATTGGTAACTGAACAGAAAGTTGTACCTGACTATCAATTATTAATTTGTCCGGCGTCAAAACTGAGGCAAAATCTTTAGAGGATTTCTTTCGAAATTCAGTGTCTGGCAACAACATTGCTTTTATCCACAAAAAAAAAAAAAAAAAAAAAATCCTACATTGCAAGTTCTAACAAACAAAATGAAGATAGCATATGATGCACAATATCAAATCTATGATATTTATAGATGTCATAAGAAAAAAATACAGTAATAATAATTATTTCAAGGTATGGTAAATATTTAAAACAATAGACACAAAACAATTTGAAATTCGCGTTAACACATGATTTCCCACATTACTTAGATAAACTTTGAGTAATTTGGAAGAAAATATTAATCATCAAAGTATATTACTAACTATATCAGCGAGAATTTATAAAACCGTGACAATAATTGATAGAATATAAAAGGAAAATATCCGCAATCTTAAACTTAATCAAACACAAATGCACATAGATTGAACAGAAAATTTGGGTGTGACTGGTAGTCCTGATTAGTTCTTTTAAGACCTAATCCTTTGGACTCTTCTTCGACTTTGTCTTTGGTTTCGACCAACAACAAATGTAAGATTACCTATCCAACGTATGAGACAAATTTCCCCTAAAACAACCATTGGTTGCCAGTGCATACCACGAAGGGGTTTTCAACATATTCCTGCTATACTGGTTGAAATTTTGTGGTAAACCAAACACTTAGTTATAAAGCACATGATAGTCGAACCTAATTATTAGAAAATCATGTGTACTACCTTGCAGATATTCAAACATATCCATATTTAAAGATGTCCCTTTTTAATAACAAGCTGGAAAATATATCTCCTTGTTTTCTGAAATAGCCTAATAAAGCATATGCTAAATAAGCATATAACTAGGATTTCGTTTTTTTTTTTTTTTTTACACCAACTTGTATTTTGATTATACTTCATATGCTAAAATTCTTTGTATTTTATAAAAAAAAAATATAACTTTTGATGCAATGCTATAAAAGTAGAAAGTTTATTTAAGAATCACATAAGGCCAATGCTTATATGCTGCTTTTCAATGTTAAACTCTAGTTAACACACGTAAAATTTCCCCGTAGAAACATATGCGTCATATGTTTCTATGGGGAAATTATTTTTCCTTTTACTAAGCTTTATTTGAATTAACAATGACTACTCGAAAGGGAAATACCTTCTGTGACTCTAGAGTAAATCACTGAAACTTGTTATCAGATAAAGATAATGATAATTGGAATAAAATATACTAAATGGCAATGCAACAAAAGTTTTTAGCGAAATATGTACGATGAATTTTGTAAGTTGTTGCATCAGTTCTGACGCCTACTGTATTAGTATCAAAAGCCTACTCCTCTCCCAGTACTTGTCTGATCTGTCTGAAAATTGGTATGTGTGCACTAGAAGGATGCCCGATTTGACCCTCTGAGACTGCTTTTTTTATTATCAGTAATTAAGTACAAAAACAATCATCTATCAGAAATGGGCAGTGTTTGATGTCATATAAAACAAAAGGGACAGGAGATTATATGGTACGCTTGATGGAGTGATTCTAAACTTTATTGATTAATAATCAACGATTATTGGAAAAAAAACAATAGATCATCAGAGTTGACAGAAATCAACTGTTTTGTGTCAAAGGAAAGACAGGAGACGACAAGTGAACACGGTGTGCATCAGACAGAACCCTTCTCCCTGTCACTGGTTAGCAATTAACGATTAATTGAAAACAGCAGGTGCCGATTTCATTTCAGAAACAGGTGCCTAAGTGTACTAAGCAGTTATATCTTCACACTATAGAACTTAATTCGAACTTATGTCACCGCATTCTGCATGACGGTAGAGAGGAAGAAAGAGCATTAAAATGGGGTAGATAGCGCAATAATTGTTTTTAGCGATTAAGACTGATGTTTTAATTGAATGTTTCTTTGTTACATCCTATTACTTAAATGGTTAACAGAGACATCAAAGTAAAGACAGTAACTTTGCTTGGATTTCTGTGAGCATTTACTGTCTTCAGTAGGGTGCGGTGGTAACAGTTGGGGTTGGTATATTGTCCGCTTGCCATCTGTTACTTTTTTACTGAAGTCAGTGTTGCCAGAAGTATATTTTTTACAATTGTTCTCTTAAAACTATCTTGGATGTTTTGTTTATCACGCTTGATACGGATCTATGCTACACCTTGAATAAAATACAATCTAACATTAGATGAAATATACTAAGTGTTTTTTTTTTTCTAATTTATTTTCGTTCCAGCTCCTATGTTGTATTTCGTTGCTTACCTGGTGAATTTGGGATTTCACAATCAGATAATGTGCTGACTCAAGAGCAAGAAGCAAATGTTGAACAGATTGCCTTCTATGTATAAACTACAATTTAAATGTGCATTTTTACTTGAATTTATTGATGCACAATTAAGGTAAGATCGCACATTGAATGCATATATGATTATAACTGGCAGAGCATGTGTACTTTACAAAGACCGAGATTACACATCCAAACAAGGCTGAATAGAAGCTAAGACCACTCCGGAAGGCCCTTGTTTTACTAATGTAAGTTCAAACTCGTACCTCAGAAACTAAATCCCATTAAATGAAGAAAAAGACAGAGCATCTTTGCTGACCATATCAGTATAATGTATGAATAAAATACGACTCTCAACAGGGATAAAAAAAATAGTAGACACCCCACCACTAATCTTCTCCCTTCCTAGTCTAGTCTTAGGCATACTTCCTATTTCGGATGTGTGTATTTCACTTATTCTGGGAAAAATATTTGCAAAGTTATATATACAATTAATACACACCCTAACCTTAACTAGCTTGCATTTTGAATTATGTGTGTAAAGTCTGGAGACTTGAGAAATTTTAAAGGTGATATACTCAGTTGGGTTAAACACCCAACTGGTAATAGATATAACATATATGTACCATTTTTTTTAACTCATCGTCTTATGTAGAGGAATAAGGTACTCAGCTTGTGAAAAAAAAAATAAACAAGCTACAAGCATTATGCTGTAAGTAGGTAGTAGGTTGGCCGGGGAACCACCCATCTGTTGAGATACTACTGCTGAAGACTTAAGGGTTCCTTTGACTAGCCAGAGTGTACTACACTTCATCTTTCTCTGTCATTACAGTTAATTTTCCCTTTGCCTAAACATACACCGAATAGTCTGGCCTATTCTTTACATATTTCCCTCTGTCCTCATACACCTGATAACACTGATATTACCAAACATTTTTTCTTCACCCAAGGGGTGAACTACTGCGCTGTAATGGTCTAGTGGCTACTGTCCTCTTGGTATGGGTAGAAGAGACTCTTTAGCTATGGTAAGCAGCTCTTCTAAGAGAAGAACATTCCAAAATGAAACCATTGTCCCCTGGTCCTGGATAGTGCCATAGCCTCTGTACCATAGTCTTTCACTGTCTTGGGTTAGAGTTCTCTTGCTTGAGGGTACACTCGGGCATGCTAGTCTATCTTATATCTCTGCTTATTGTTTTGTTGAAGTTTTTATAGTTTATATAAGAAATATTTATTTCAATTTTGTTTCTGTTCTTAAAATATTTTCTTCTTCCTTTTTTTCTTTTCCTCACTGGGCTATTTTTCCTGTTGGAGCCCTTGGTTTATAGCATCCTGCTTTTCCAACTAGTTTTGTAGATTAGCAAGTTATGACAATAATAATAATAATAATAATAATAGTAATAATAATAATAATAATAATAATAATAATAATAATAATAAGAAGAAGAAGAAGAAGAAGAAGAAGAAGAAGAAGAAGAAGAAGAAGAAGAAGAAGAAGAAGAAGAAGAAGGAAAAAAAAAAGAATATAGGTAGCTTAATGAAAATTACAAGGTAGAGCATGCCAAATATTCCGGTATTGATAGTGAAGTCAAAAGAAAAGCTAAGAATAACTTGAGAAAATTTTTATACAGAAAAAAAATGAGGCTGAGAAAGCTATGAATCCAGGCAGGGGCTATGGTGTGAGAATTGTTCAGGGAATTATTAATGAAGTCTCTACTGGGGAGAGGAAGACGAAATATATACAAAACAAAAAGATAGATGGAAAAATTATAACAACAGGAGATGAAGAAAGGCAACGTTGGATGTAACACGTTAGTGAGGCCATGAAGAGAAGATTTGAAGGAAATAATTTGATTCATATACCTGAAGCTAAAGAAGGCTTTGACGCGCCCATGAATGAATTCAATATGTTTGAATTATGAATTCAATATGTTTGAATTAAGTTAATATATAATGACGTAGCATTGCAGAGGAGAAGAAGAGGTCCAGCCTATTCCTTCGAAGGAGACAACGTCTACCAGCCCTCTCTGCCACCTCTACATAACTCCTCTCAAACGTAAATAGTCTTTTCCTCTCAAAACGGAATAGTGACTCCTCTTCAACGTACACCATATATGGTGGTGTTCAAACGTTGGTGATAATATTGGTTGATATATCAAAAGTGGAGTGTGTTAATGTAAGTACATTTTGTAGTATATATATTTTTTTAATTGGCCCAGTGAGATTTTGGTTAGACAGTGATGTGTATTTGTTTTTGGTTAACCGTATTTTGTGTGAGCCAAAGGACATGAGTGTATCAATGAAAAAAACCATAATAAAATTTTTTAGAGTATTCTTATTCTTACTTTAGGGTCTAGTTCATATTTAATATTTCCAGTGATTTAGTTTTTGGTGTTAATTTCGAATTGATAACTTTTTAGAGAATATGTTTATGTTTGTTAAGTGTTTATTATTTTAATCATCAATACTTTTTCAGTGCTTTGCAAGTATATCCTGACTAGAAACCAAAGTAAGGTTGATTTAAAAATAGTTCCAGTTAAAAGTAAAGTAATCACCCAGTTTTGTTTTAAGCGTAGAGTAAAGAGACCTTTTTTGATTTTCAGTATTCATATGTATTATCGTCTGGGAGTTGCGTATTATTCTCAGAACTCGGATGTATTTTTGTGTTGTGTATTGAATTATGTAATATATAAAAGGTGAGTTTGGGAGCTCGGGAATTTACGTAATTCGCAAGTCGTATATATATATATATATATATATATATATATATACACATATATATAGAAAAGGTGGCAGAGCAAGACTACGATCACACAGAAAGTTTCGACGATACTATCGCAGATAAATCCTAATGCCCCAGAAATAGTGATGCATTGGCGGATTCCAGTGATAGTCAGGATTTACTTACTTGTGAAACTAGAATAAGGAAGTGTAAAAGTCGTAGTGTTGGAGGTGATCTCATTGCGGGGGTGATAGTATTGTTTGAGGTAGTGTAAGCAGTGTCGTTACTGACAGTCTAGGAGTTAGTGTTGGTGTTGTTGCAATAAATGATGGTTTGTGTGTATGAAAAATCATTTTGGTTTGGATGTTATGAGACACACTATTACATTTTTTTTATAGCCCTCAAGTGGCCCCCCAAAAGAAGTGCCTTAATCTGTTATTAGTTATTATTTTTTTTTTACCATCTTTTGCATAAGTAGTTAAGAAAAGCCATCTATTTTCATGATCAGTCATACTTAGTTATCATAATTATGTTTACTTTATGAATAGGCACCAACCTGTTACCAATGGAAATGGTTAATAATTTTTTTTTTCATGAAATGTTCCATGTTTTTTATTAACTAGTTATGAATAGCAAATCTGTTGTATGACTAATTATGCCTAGTTATCATAACTATGTTTAATTTATGAATGGAAATAAAAATCTGACTGCTATTCACAATCTTAGGACAGAAAAACTGTTTTAAGTTGCACAAATTGTAAAAGATTACTGTATGAGACCCTGCCACTAGTCACAACTAGCACTTTCTAGTCATTAGTTCTAGGTTATATCTTTCCTTATATAAACTATATTCTCCATAATATTTCCTATCCATAAGATTTCTAGACTTTGAATTGGTTAAAAAATAATCAGGCTACGGTATTTGAAAATTGCAAAATTTTAACCCGCTTTTCCCGCATTTTTTATTTTGTAGCTTCACCCCCTTTCTACGCTTGTGGCCTCCATTTTAATTTCACGACGTACAAT
This sequence comes from Palaemon carinicauda, assembly GCF_036898095.1. NCBI lineage: Eukaryota > Metazoa > Arthropoda > Malacostraca > Decapoda > Palaemonidae > Palaemon > Palaemon carinicauda. Next base: position 49,719,179 of record NC_090750.1, on the reverse strand, counting down.
AAAATGAATAAAGGAAGAGAACCAAATAATGAATTTAAAATCATTCTTAGTTTATTATTTTTAACTTTTCATTTTCTCATTTTACTGCAAACCATGAAGTGGAGAAATGTGAATTGGTCGATTTATAGTGGTTTACTTATATTTCCTTTGTATATTTTCTTCTTCTTCTTCTTCTTCTTCTTCTTCTTCTTCTTCTTCTTCTTCTTCTTCTTCTTATTATTATTATTATTATTATTATTATTATTATTATTATTATTATTATTATTATTATTATTATTAGTTGCTGTGCCATGGGCATTTTTGAAGAAACACACATTTGTATTTTCAAATGGGGTTTAACGAGACCTTCATATTTAAATGTTGAAATTTAATTAGCGCTGGTTAAAATCTCTTTCACAGCCTATATTGTAACCTGTAAAATCAATTATTACACCAAAATGTCTCGAAGAAATCTTCAAACTTCTATAATAGATAATGTGTCAAAAGAGCAAAAATAAAATTAGAATGAAAGATAATAGTATTTTCCATATCGCCTTCCTTAGAAAAGCTTACTTCCGTTCATTGTGTAAAAAACATATACATTTCTTACGAAAATCTTAATTAGATGACCTGTGTAATCATCTAAGTAGGGAGATTTTCTTAAGAAAGGAGGGGAAGGGAGAAACAGCAAGTAAAACTTTTATCGTAAAGTTTCATAAGCCCCAGAAATTTGTTTCAGTGACCTATTTTCCTAGCCACCCTCCTTATAAATTAAAAAAAAAAAAAAAATAACTGTAAAGTATGAAAATTAACGATCTTTTTTTTTTCTCTCTTTTACATGGGATAGCTACTCAGATGTTCCATATGTTGGGCAGGAAAATGTTAATGAGCTGGTGAATTAGGGCATTTTATGTGAGTACAACATAAAAAAAATGTTCATGAATTTCTCGAGCACTCTAAAATTGCTTAGTTTTGTACAAAGCCACGTGCAACTTTAATTTAAATATTTTCTTAAATATATCAAGGAAATTTGAGTTAGAAGGGTAATATTTTCTAACTTTTTTTCCAGGGTGGTTCCCAAAGAGGTTTTTTTTTTTTTTTTTAACGTTAAAAATTATGAGGTTTCATCACTTAAACTACTGTAGCTCAATTATTATTATTATTATTATTTTGGGGGGAATAGTTATATATATATATATATATATATCTATATATATATATATATATATATACAGTATATATATATATATATATATATCGTTCTGAATACTGGTGAAACCATGATAAAACTATTAATTTGGACATATATATATATATATATATAATATATATATATATATATATATCTATCTGTATGTATATATATGTGTATATATATATATATATATATCTGTATGTATATATATGTGTGTGTATATATATATATATATATATTTATATATATACATACATACATGCATATATTTATATATATATATA